>NC_059344.1:68753270-68763270 GCF_019703515.2 Myxocyprinus asiaticus | reverse complement strand
TCTCCATAGACATAATGATTTTTATACTGTATGAACTATAGATTCTATCCCCTAACCCTAACCCTACCCCTAAACACACACACACACACACACACACACACACACACACACACTCACACACACACACACACACATGTTGGTGCAGCTATCATTATGAGGACTCTCCATAGACATAATGATTTTTATACTGTATGAACTATAGATTCTATCCCCTAACCCTAACCCTACCCCTAAACACACACACACACACTCACACACACACACACACACCACCTTCTCATGACCGTTTCAAGAGTCAGTGCTGTGTGTGTGTGTGTGTGTGTTGAGGACGCTGTGTCCTGATTGGATGAGAGAGCACATACACTAACCACTGGGAGTTACACTGGGATGTTTAATGGTTGATTACAGTTTCACTAACTGCCATGACAGTGTTTGACCTGAAAGAGAAAACTGACCGTTCTTAAATATCAAGATCGATCTTTCACTTTATTTACATATTCATTTAGCAGACGCTTTTATCCACAGCGACTCACAATCCCCCCCCTGAGTTAAGTGTCTTGCTCAAGGACATGATGGTGCTGACTGTGGGGATCGAACCGGCAACCTTCTGCTTACCAGTTCAGCGCTTTAACCCACTATGCCACCAAATGTATCCCTCACCAGCAAGATCCTTCTTTTTATTTTTAAAAATCTAAAATGAGACCAAAATGATGAAAAAATAAAAAAAATAAAATGAATATTTTCATAATGTACCCAGTTAGAAGGTCCCCTGTGTAATTAACAGCATTAACTGGGAGATTTTATTTTATATGTAATCGAAAGGGACATTATAACTGACATTTACCCATATGAATCGATATCGAATCGGGAAGTCTATCAATACCCAGCCCATGTCTGACACTCATCACAGCATAACTTCCCTGCACAGATACGAGGACTTCCTCTTTCCTGAAAGAGCGTTGAATGTTTACCAGTGGAGAAAAACCCTGGAGAGCCGTTGAGTCCAAACGTGTGCTCGATCGCTCGTGTTAATCACCTGTGTTGATGAGATCTCTCGTAAAACGCACTAATCGTGTTTCTCAGGAGGGACTCCAGTCTGCTGTCAGTGACTTCATCTGGAGAATGTTCATGAGATGTACTGAAGACCGTCAGTGATGTTTGACCGTTCACAACACCAGTGTAATGCCAGAGTGTCGTGGCACAGAGGGTTGCTATGCAGTTGCTAGGGGGTGGTTGCTTACTACTACATGGTATTCCCATGTGAACACCATGGTGAACCTATCTGGTTACATGACCATGCAGTAGCATTACTCTACATTAGTACCACCACAGTTCTTCCTTGCACACACGCACAGATGTTGTGTTGCAGGTTAAAACGTTTCTGAGTTTCCTCACTGAGCGTTCAATACTGCCTCGTTAAACACTAACGCTAGGATAACTCAGACACCAGCCGCCACATCATGAAATGTTAAAAGCGAGTGTGCAGACAATAGCTCGCCTCAGGAGAATTAGATTTATGAACATTAATAATTCACAGTTGTTTTTTCTGTGAATGCTGGAAGGGCTGAATATTTCAACATCTTATTTATATGCACATACATTTCAAATGTGTGCAATATCTACATGTTCTACCATTGCTTACATTGTACACTTAATTAACTCATTAGTCATTATGATTCTTATGATTTCAGTTGCTCTTTACTAGGTTTATTAAGCATCTGTTTAAAGTCAACATGAAACCAAAATTGACTCCATTGACTCTCTTAACGCATTTTATTGTAAATGATTCATCGGTGCATGCGATTAAAGGAAGTGTTAGTATTAATGACATTCTGACAGTTTTAAATATGACTTACTGTAAATGAAGAAACCCTTTTGGAGCCACTGTATATGTGTGAAGCTGGAATAAATGAAGGGCGGGACTTGTTCTTTAATAATCAGGAATTGATTGGATGGTGCAATGCTTCTCTGTATGACAGGCGGGTGAAAAATAAGAGTTTTAGGTGTTTACATCATTTAAAGTCATTCAGTGAAGTTGAAGATGGCAGTCTCTATAGTGTACACTGACAGCGTTTAGTCGGACTGATGACACGTCCATCCTTTATCTCTGTGTTTGAGACAGAAATGTGTTATTGTGTGTCGCTCGAGACCAAACGCTTCTGTAGGGCTTGAGTTCCTGGAGAGCCACACATCTCTAGACACCATCTGTAACGTCTCGCATTAAAGACACTTCCACTACGCCTGCAGCGAGATGTCTTCACAACACACACTACAACTGATTTACTCATTGAAACACACACGTACACAAAGAGAGGAATACCCTGTTGTCTGTTAGCATTAGCACTGATGCTAGTGAATGTTTTAGATCAGTGATTCTCTCAGAACATCAAGTGCAGACTCAACACAACACCAAACCGCTTTATTGTACAGATGTAAACAAAAATGACAAAAATCACATATTGAAGGTTTATTGGTTTAGTACCAGTTGAAACATGTGTCTTGAATATTTATATTTCTCATCAGTCAATAAATCAGCACATAAACACTTTGTGATATTTCTCCTCACTGCAACTCAATCTGAATTAAATGTGTGTGAGCGTGTGTGTGTGTGTGTGTGTGTGTGTGTGCGTGAGCGTGAGCGTGTGTGAGCATGAACGTGAGTGTGTGTGAGCGTGAGCGTGTGTGAGCGTGAGCATGTGTGTGAGCGTGAGCGTGTGTGTGTGCGTGAGCGTGAGCATGTGTGAGCGAGTGCGTGAGCGTGAGCGTGTGTGAGCGTGAGCATGTGTGTGTGCGAGCGTGAGCATGTGTGTGTGCGTGAGCGTGTGAGTGCGTGAGCGCGTGTGCGAGTGCGTGAGCGTGAGCATGTGTGTGTGCGTCAGCGAGCGTGAGCGTGTAAGTGTGAGCATGAACGTGAGTGTGTGTGAGTACGTGAGCGTGCGTGTGTGAGTTCGCTTGTGTCTGTCTCTCTCTCTGTGTGTGTGTGTGTGTATGTCTGTCTGTCTGTCTGTCTCTGTGTGTGTGTGTGTGTGTGTGTGTGTGTGTTCTACTTGTTATTTTCACATACGAATGAACAGATGAACCTGAGACACACCAGTTGAGAATCACTGATTGAAATGACATCAGTTCATATCCAGCTCTTTGTTAGTAATTCAGTTATCTTTATTCTCTTCTTGATTTTGGGCTATTTCAGACCTTACATGCATTTATCATGGTACATTTTCACAAAAATAGCTTAGTTGCTACAGTTAATGTTACTATAGTAAAACTGTGTTATCTTGTAATTATCCACCATCATCATAAATGAGTCACAATGTTCACACTCTTCAGGAAGTGAACCATTAAACTGAGATACGAGAATGTATTTTTAACAGTGAAAGACTGACCCTCTGCACCTTTAATCTGAGTTCTGCTGGTTCTGTTGGAGCGTCTCTCTGGAACTTTCTTGCCAACAGTTTTGCAGTAATTAACCTAATTGAGTTTAAGCTGTGAAAGTGTCTCAGGTCAAATTCACAACTAGACACTGATGAATGTGGTGTGTGTTTGAGAAATCAGGAGAGTCTCTAATGATCTGCACATGTGCTGTGACACCAGTGTGACTGTGAAATCACTCTATATTTGACTTTGAACAGAAACAATTGTGTGTGAAAGCTTCAAATGAAAGACTCACATGCTGCATTTGAATGTTCTGGGTTCAGTAAAAGTTCAGCTCAACAGCATAGTAGCTTATACTGTATATACTGTATGTATATATGTGTGTGTGTGTGTGTGTGTGTGTGTGTGTGTGTGTGTGTGTGTGTGTGAAGATGGATCGATCGTTCATCCACCTGGAAAAGTTGTTTTTAAAAGTAAGATTCTCATGCTTCACAGCTCAAATAACAGACATTTACAGAATAATACATGCAAATGCTTTACATATTCCAAGTTTTTAAACTCTCCTCAGCACTTCCCCATAGACTTCCATTGTAAGTGTTTTTACACAAACGATTTCTGTGCTAATGGACATAATTCAGCTGAATTTGTATTGAACCTGGAACATTCCTTGAACGTTCAGAAGAGCACCATCTATAATTCATATCTGGTATAATTTCAGTTTTGTTCCCCAGCAGGTGTCTAACCATTTAAATGATCATGTATGACGATTTGTCTGATTCATACAGTACATGTGATGTGTATGATTTTAATACTCTGTCACTAATAGTCTCTCTCTCTCTCTCTCTCTCTCTCTCTCTCTGCTGCACATGATCTGTGGGAACAGAAGAATTCGCAGTGGAAGGTAAGAGCGCTGATTATTAAACATGTGCGATGATTTCTGCAGTTCATAAACTCGAGCTGCATTTGAGGCTTTTGTCAGATTGGACTGCGGTTTTGGCGACTTCAGGGGCTTTAATTTACTGCTCAATGAGACTTTTTTCAGATTTACATTCCTACTTTAGTTTCTTTTCCTCTTATGAGTTGGTTTGATTTGAGTTTTGGATCTGTTTTAATTTAGGAATTGTAGCCTGTTGTATGAAAAGGACATGTGCTTTTATTAATGCAAAGACAGGATTTATAAGAAGAATTATAAATTCACATTTATTGGCTCAGTACATTTGTGGTTTTATTTAAGGACACAGTAAACTGTGAGTGTGCGTGCATGCATGTGATTGTATATGTGTGTGTGTGTGTGTGTGTGCGTGCATGTGTGTGTGTGTGTGTGTGTGCGTGCATGTGATTGTATATGTGTGTGTGCGTGTGTGTGTGCATGCATGTGATTGTATATGTGTGCGTGTGTGTGTTGTGTGGAAAGAGAGAGCGTTTTAATCTGGTGATAATTTCAGAAAAATAAAAAATCAATGTTGTTGTCATTTTTATTTGATGTGCTTAGCCAATGACTTTGTATTTAGTTGTTTTACTACAGTCGGCTGTATGGCTCTTTAAAATTATTAAAATACTTTAAGTGATGTAAAAGCGTAATGCATCGACAGACCTGGAATGATTTCATAGTCATGTGTTTACTGAAAAACAATCAGCATCTTAATCAGAGGTGCTCGACACTGTTGTGGTAATAGAGACAGTATAACCCATTGTAGAGTTTACATAGAGTACATAAGTAGAATAAACAGACTTCATCCTCCTCAGTGTCTCACTGAAGTTCAGGAATGGTGCCGTTCGAGTTGCGTTCAGCACAACATTTCCTCCAGTGAATGAAGTGTTTAAACAGTGCAGACAGCATGTGCACATAAACAAGGCTATCAGCGGGTATCACAGCGAGTATTGACGCTGACTACCACACCTGGAGTCGCGAGTTTGAATCCAGGGTGTGCTGAGTGACTCCAGCCAGGTCTCCTAAGCAACCAAATTGGCCCGGTTGCTAGGGAGGGTAGAGTCACATGGGGTAACCTCCTCGTTGTCGCTATAATGTGGTTCTCGCTCTCGGTGGGGTGTGTGGTGTGTTGTGTGTGGATGCTGCGGAGAATAGCGTGAAGCCTCCACACACGCTATGTCTCCGCGGAAACGCGCTCAACAAGCCACGTGATAAGATGCGTGGATTGACGGTCTCAGACGCGGAGACAACTGAGATTCGTCCTCCGCCACCCGGATTGAGGCGAGTCACTACGCCACCATGAGGACTTAGAGCACATTGGGAATTGGGTATACCAAATTGGGGAGAAAAAAAAGAAACATCTTTTCATTTCGATGCGCAATCAAACAGTAGGAAGAGGTCATTCTGTGCATCCCATCTATGGTAAAGTCAAAATTGCCAAAAGTGGTTTTCATCGGACAACGAAGATATGCAGTTTTTGCAGTATATAATTAAACTGCAGTTATTATTATTATTATTATTTTGAACCTATATCTCATATGCAAGAGTGATGTTGTAACGAATAGTTTTATCAATATTTTCAGATATAATGTGATGCTCTGTTGTACAGCACTTTATCTGACATACAAAAAGACCAGTGTTGTGTTTTAGATTATGTTCTGAGGATCTTTATTAAAGTACTTTGTCAAAAAAAGTTTTTTTTTTGATTAAAGTTTTTATTAATTTGATTTGACATAATTTTTATGATAAAATTGAATTAAACTTTAAAACATGTTTTTTTGGGGGGGACTATAACTAAGAAAAAAGTCAAACTGATTTCACAGTGTCCTACTTAAAAAGAACTTTAAGCAATGTTCACTAAATTGAGAAACACTTGAAGGAAACCTGCTATTGTTTTAATGTATTATTTACACTGGGCTAAAGGAGTGTGCATATTCAGTAGCATATTACCTATTTTTCTGTAGTACTGAAATTGGTATAGAGACTCATTTTGCTGATATCAGTACTGACTACTTACATTTTGGTATCGTGACAACACTACAAATAGCTAACTATACTGAATCTATTTAAAGAAGAAAGAAAAACATGTGTAGATGTTTAACAGTCAGTGATGGTAAAATCATGGTTTATTTTCATAAGGGCTAATCAAATAGGGTAACAACATTAAACTGAACATACATTTATACTTCATATACACTAATACAACTAGAAAACTCCCTATTTTATATATCAGAATGGAAATATAGTGATAAACAGCAGCAATACAGTAAATATTTCACTTCAAAAAAGGCTGTACAGATGGGCTGGAGTGAATCAGTGAATCATTTATGTGAACTGTCCAAAAGAATCGACTAGTTCCTGACACTAAACACAAGGGAATCGTTTATTTGAACCGGTTTATTTACATGAACTGTTGGAATGAAGTGATTCACGTAACTGATTGAGTTTTCCCAGTGCTACATGAGAGAGAGGACGGTTCAGATGAGTGTAGTTTGATGGTTTCTTAAAGAATAATCAGTTGATGATCTTCTCAGATGTTCTCCTTGAGCAGCTGTTCTTCAGGTGGATGGTTAACTGTTGACCAACCTAGTTTTGTGTCCTGGCAGTCGGTCTCAGCGTTGGATGGCCTATATTCAGGGGTTTGGTCTAATTAGCATCTCTGAACGGGTCGTAGAAAGGTGTCGTTAGATTGATGAGACGAGCGTCTGTGGTGCCCGTGGGGAGGAACCGTACAGAGCAACACTGAGCCGTTCACCCGCTGACAGAGAGTGCCCGCAAATGGATGATCTGAGAACAGAATGACCCCGTTTCCCTCTGAAGCTGTCATGTTTCTTCACTAACTTCCCACTGCTGATGCTCTTTTACTGGAAGTACAGAATGAGATTTGCCCCAAATGAATTAGTCAATGTGTTCTGAAATAACTGAGAGCTTCTGTGAGTTTGTGTGGAGATGTTTGATTTGACTCCAGACAGACGGTTCTTATCGGTCTCATTCCAGCCAGTGATCTTCCCCCCCCTGGAACATTCTGGATTAAACTTCATGACAATCGGAAACTCTTGGATTTTTCATCTTCTTTTGGCCATTAAATGGAAGGTTGATGTTCTCTGTAGATATGAGATTAAAGTTTGGGGTTATCACAGATTATGGTGAATCAATTTAACCAGATTATGGATTAGTTCTGATTCTCCTAAATGGGCCAGGCCAGATGAGAATATTGGTGATTTGTGTTATTTTATGACTCGTGATGTTTGTCTGATTCATGGAGCTGAACTCAAGTGTTCATGGAGATTGTTTATAGAAATTATAAGATAAGTGTGTCATGTCTTAATCTTGCATACTGTAGTTTATTTTTTATATAAATGATAAAAGGGCTGTGTCCATAAATGTTGACTTGTTTTCTGTAGTCATACATTTTGGTTTTTAATGTATTTGTTTGATGTGGCTCTTCCTGGTTAATGTAGATGTTTATGATGAAAGTGTTTTCAGTGTTTAATGTGTCTGTATGTAATCCTGACCAACAATCATAACTGATTCTGACAGGTCAAACACATGCATGATCGTGACACTTAATATGATGAGAAAATAAAATACTACAAGATGTTAACAGTGCATAAATAATGTTTTGTTTTATTTGTCTTGTTTTTGTTCATTTTTCTCTCTCTTTGTCTGCCTGTCCGTCTTTCAATTCAATTCGAAATGGCTTTATTGGCATGACTGTAAATAATACAATATTCCCAAAACAGAGGTTGCATATAAAAATAGACAACCTGTTCTCATAGAATGAACATTACTCTATATACATTTTTGCAAATTGACTTTTATGTGGCACTTTTTTCATTTTGCCACAGTTTTCTGGTGAAATTGACCAAATAAGGCACTACAACATTGTCATTGTCATTTCAAATCAAGTACAACGGCTGATTATGACTTTATAAACATTATTTGTCACTCTATTACTCACACACTGCTATTCTTTCAGGGTTTTGGGGAGAGGTAAGGAGCCAAATGCAGAGTAAAAAACAAAAATACTTTATTAATAAAAATAAACAAAATCCCATGAACGCACATCACCAAGACAATGAGGCAATATACACTCATGCTAATCGACAAACCAGATGGGAGCAGACACTTGTGTGAGAGTTCAGCCACACACACACCCGACACCTTACCGAAGTGACCAAACCTCAGCATAAACAAGAAGACAGCCCACGACCCGGGCACGCAGCGCAAAGTGAGCGCAACGCATGTCCGTGGACATGAAAGACAGACAAGGAGTATGAATGTCTGGGTACCAACACAGACCGGAACTGAACTAGACAGGAAGTCAGGACCCAGACACCATACTCCAGACATGAAACACAACAGACAGAAGAGCGCACAGCCGGGAATAAAATGGAGGTTGCATGCTCACACAAGATAGACAGAAGAGCGTGCGGCCGGGAATAAAACAGGGACCGCATGCTCACACGAATACAGACATTGGTGGATAATGCTAAACGTGAAACGTGAAAGTACCCCCCACTTGGCGTCCCAAAACGGGAACATCAAACAAGACACCAAACACACAGAATGAATACTAAGAACAGAAAGCACAGAGAGGGAGGGAAACCAGGGAAGGAGCTTAAGGAAAGGGGTGGGGTCCGGTGGACTGGGGGAATGCCTCAGGACAGAGGTGAGGTCTGGAGGCCTGGGGGAACGCCTAAGGGCAGAGGCGAGGTGTGGAGGCCTGGGGGGTGGCCACAGGGCAGGGACAGGTTCAGGAGGTCTTGGAGGCAGGCACAGGGCAGGGACAGATCAGGAGGCCTGGGAGGTGGCCACAGGGCAGGGACAGGGTCAGGAGGCCTGGGAGGCAGCCTCAAAGGAGAGGGGAGTTCTGGAGGCCTAGGCGGTGGCCTAAGGGCGGAGGGGACAGAGTCCAGAGCAGTAGCCACTGGACAGTGTTCAGGAGGGAGCGACTCAGAGGGTGGAGCCGTGGAAGGCTCAGGGAGCAAAGCCGTGGATGGCACAGGGAGCAAAGCCGTGGAAGGCTCAGGGAGCAAAGCTGTGTAAGGCTTGGTTACTGGCCGTGACAGGAGAACAGTCTTAGTGGCTGTGAACACAGGCAATGGCAGGTTAACAGTCTCCTTGGTCGTGAGCACTGGTAGTGACAGGTGAGCAGTCCCAGTGGCCATGAGTTCAGACAGTGACAGGGGAACAACCTCTGTGGTCATGGATACTGGCAGTGATGGTGGGACGGCCTTCATGGCTGTGAGTACAAGAAGGGACAGGGGAACAACCTCCATGGTCGTGGAAACTGGCAGTGATGAGGGAACAGCCTTCATGGCTGTGAGTACAGGAAGGGACAGGGGAACGACCTCCATGATCATGGGCACTGACAGCGACTGGGGAGTGGCCTCCTTGGCCGGGAGCAATGGCAGCAACTGGGGAGTGGTCTTTATGGACGGGAGCACTGGCAGCAACTGGGGTGCAGGAGCCCTTCTCTTCCTCCTCTTCTGGATGGCTGGAAGCACAGCTGTGGGAGAAGCCGTCATGACTGAGGACTCTGACACTGGGACGGCCAAGGCTTCAAGCATTGGCTCTGGGATGGTGCGGCTTCTGACACTGGCTCTGGGATGGACGAGGCTTCAGGAACAGGCTCGTTGACTGTGGCAGATGTGGGCACTGGCTCGTTGGCTGTGGCAGGCATGGGCGCTGGCT
>NC_059344.1:68745770-68748270 GCF_019703515.2 Myxocyprinus asiaticus | reverse complement strand
AATCACATACCAAATATTGATTGAGTTAAAGCCTGAGGAGAAATAAACCCCATAAGTACAGAGTTTATACGTTGTAAATAGATGTGCAGTTTCGCTTGTAACACGAAGAAACATGATTAGAATATAAAATCAGCAGATGCTCCCGAAAGAGGAAATGAGTCCAAGTATGACACGATCACTGATCAGTGGATACATAGATCTTAAAATAATCTTGGAGACCCCCCTAAAGTGGCAGATACTCTGGGAGGGGTGATTACTGCTTTTGGAAAAGGTCATGAGGCATCAGTGTATTACTCCCTGTTAATTCAGAGTCTGGGGGACGGAGCTTTAACTTCTCTCAAGAGATTATGGGAGAAAGATTTAAACTTGGTATTGGAGGAGGGAGTGTGGGCTAGGATTCTTAAAAGCATCAAGTGTACATCTAGAGATGCAAGGGTGCATCTGATGCAATTTAAGATTTTACATAGATTCTATTGGACCCCCTCTAGATTGTATAGGCTTGGTCTTAATGACACACCAACCTGCTTGTGATGCCAATCAGAAGATGGAGACACAAGCCATGTTTTTTGGTGGTGTGTTAAGATCCAAGAATTCTGGTTGAGGGTTCAGAGTTTTATGTGTGACGTATCAATGGGGGGGGGTATGCTAGCGGATTAGCAGATAATTCTCTCTACGATAATTCCCGATAATCGATCCGTTTCTTGACATCCCCCACTCTTGTAACCAACTCAGTGAATTTTGTCTCCACGCAGGGATTGATCGATGTATTACAGCAAGATCCTCCAAGTCAGCAACGACCTTCGTCATTATTGCCGACAAGTTCAACAATTCTCGCCGAATTTCCCTCACTTCTCCGGCCAAATCGGCTTCCCGGGCTTGCGGCCTGTTCGGGGGCATCAGCTTTTAATGTCTCCAGAGCCTGAGGATTTTGAATTCTTTGACATATTGTCTTGCTAGAACAGTTATGGATCAGGGTGTATCGAATCTCAGCGGTTTATGACATAAAAAGCATTAAAACTAGCAAAGTGCACAGAGCTCGCCGTTCACGTCCGAATCTCGCATGATGTCAGACGGATCGTTCTTAGGGAATAGAAGTCGGCTGGAGCACCCTCATTTCAGGAGTGGTGCACAGAGGTGAGCGGGGTGACGGCATTCGAGGAGGTGATATAGGCTGGGAAAATGGGATTTGTTTAATAGGAAGTGGGGTAGATATTTGGCGTTTTTGGAGGGTTCTCGGGGAGGAGCAGTGGAGAGGGATTTGTAGTTTTAAATTTGTATGTGCATTCTTTTTTTTGGGGGGGGGGGGATTTTTCCCCTTTTTCTCCCAATTTGGAATGCCCAATTCCTGATGCACTCTAAGTCCTCGTGGTCGCATAGTGATTCGCCTCAGTCCGGGTGGTGGAGGACGAATCCCAGTTGCCTCCGCGTCTGAGACAGTCAACCCGCGCATCTTATCATGTGGCTTGTTGAGCGTGTTGCCACGGAGACATAGCGTGTGTGGAGGCTTCACGCCATCCACCGCAGCAACCACGCACAACTCGCCACGCCCCATCGAGAGCAAGAACCACATTATAGCGACCACGAGGAGGTTACCCCATGTGACTCTACCCTCCCTAGCAACTGGGCCAATTTGGTTGCTTAGGAGACCTGGCTGGAGTCACTCAGCATGCCCTGGGATTCGAACTAGCGAACTAGCGAACTCCAGGGGTGATAGCCAACGTATTTTACCACTGAGCTACCCAGGCCCCCCCTGTATGTGCATTCTTACTGTTTTTTGAAAGTATACTTTTTTAATGTTAAAAAAGTGATGTTCGGGGGAGGGGCTTAATGTATATAATTTGATTCCATATTTTCTGTTATGTTTATTTAATTTGTGAATGGAATCAATAAAAATTGTTAATAACAACAACAACAACAACAACAACAACAAAATTATAATCTTGGAGAAAATGTGCTGCTACATCAGATACACACTTTGCTCTAAACCTAACCGATAGTGTCCTAAAAGATCAATTATAGTGACCAATAACCAATTGAATTGATTAACCAGTACCTAACTGATAGTGTTTTAAAATGCATAATAATAAAAAAAAAAAAAATAAAAAAAACACTTATTGAATGATGCAGCCATGTCATTTTGTGCCAGTTGTATGCTATTTTCACTTTTGTGCGTGTTTGTCTGAGCTTGAACTGCGTCCAAAGTCCAACAGTCCATCAGGCAGTGGTGGACTGGCCATCGGGAAAACCGGGACTTTTCCCGGTGGGCCGGCCACAAAATGGGGCTGCATGGACCGCCGCGATATGCAGACTGCGCAACAAACGGTGCCGTCATATGCGGAAAAGGACAGCAAGTCCCCCACTCAACAACTTTTGGGCCAGTTTCTATGTAAAATCCCACGCCGAATTTTCTTCCCAGTCCGCCCCTGTCCTCAGGTGAACGACCGCAGAAGATAATCACGCGCGAATAAGTGCGTAAATGAGTCTGTAACACAAGTGTTAA
>NC_059344.1:68693270-68738270 GCF_019703515.2 Myxocyprinus asiaticus | reverse complement strand
CACACAACTTTTCGATGCTGTTTGCGAATGTTTGTTGGAATAGCCGTTGCTCGTGTGTGTGTGTGTATGTGTGTGTGCATGCTGATGTTGTGGTGAGATCTCATTCATTCACAGCACACCTTCATTCTCTCAGCACTCAATAGACCTCTGATGGATTCTGTCCCACTGGGATCAGAGACGCCCGGCTCGCCCGACCCTGTCACCCCGCTCACAGATAACACTGTGTTCAGAGCAGGGGCTGCTGGGTAATTGGATTTAGCAGCTCAGTGTCCTCGTACTCAAACTATCTGCCCTGACAATGAGACAGAGTTTGTGAAGAGCAGAGAGGGAGAACACACACACACACACACACACTCACACAAACACACACACACTCACACACAAACTCACTCACACACACACTCAAACTCACTCACACACACACACAAACTCACTCACACACACACACACACACACACACACACACACACACACTCGAACTCACTCACACACACTCACACTCAAACTCACTCACACACACACACACACACACACAAACTCACACACACAAACACACACACACACACACACACACACACACATTCAAACTCACACACACACACACACACACACACACACATTCAAACTCACTCACACACACACACACACACACACACACACACAAACTCACACACACACACACACACACACACACACACACACACACATTCAAACTCTCACACACTCACACAATCACACACACTCACACACACACACACTTCTGTCCACAGAACTGACGCTCACTGGATGTTTTTTGTTTTTGGCACCATTCTGAGTAAATTCTAGAGACTGTTGTGTGTGAAAATCCCAGAAATACTCAAACCCGCCCATCTGGCACCAACAATCATGCCACGGTCCAAATCACTGAGATCACATTTTTCCCCATCCTGATGGTTGATGTGAACATTAACTGAAGCTCCTGACCCGTATCTGCATGATTTTATGCACTGCAGCCACATGATTGGCTGATTAGATAATCACATGGATGATTGTTGGGTTGGCACTGTTGGTGGCACGAGGGGATCTACACAATATTAGGCAGGTGGTTGTAATGTTGTGGCTGATCGGTGTATAAATTGGGCCTCATTCATGAAACACGAGCACAACTCATTTTTGTGTAAATTGTTTGTAAAGCTGTTCTGACAAATTCTCAAATTAATGAAAGTTTTCGTATTTTCAAAATGTTGGTATGAACAAAATTGACACCTGGAAAGAGCTCTATAATTTAGGTTTCATAATTCAGTTTAGGCATTGATAAATCACGTTGAGTTGATAACGTATGGTCAATAATAATGCTTTTACAGCTATAAATAAACAATCGCGGGCAGGTGCGTACACAAGTAGCTTACAAATCTTTATTAGTTTACAGTATTTCAGTCAAAGACCTTCTTCAGGCTTTACATTCAGTTACTGGAAAGATTCTTCCAGTTACAGCAGAAGTTTATCACTGCTACATCATGATTTACCTGAGAAGTTTCTGCAATGGTGCTGGCGATGCGCTCAACTGAACCAGAAGATTAATGGTGGTGGACATCCTCCAGCCGGTGTGAACAGTTTTAACAATAAAGCTTCATGTCCCTTACGCATCGTAGCGAATATACAACCAACTTCTAACATAAAACTATATATTTATTATATTCAGCCTAAAACGTACAAAGTGTCAATCCTCTTCGTCTTTGATTTTCCTGATTTTTAGTTTATCTAGTTTTATTTGAGTCTATTTTAACAGAAGGGGCGACAAAAGAATATTCAAATAAAATGTCTAATATTAACTGCTCACCTAGGTGATGGGTTGGTTGTTTTTAGTTGACCCTGGTTGTATTGTGATCTTGAGGTCGACACAACAGTCTCTTGATAGTGTTAATATACAATCATACTCTAAATACTGAAGGTCTTCTGTGTGTTTGATGTGTAGGAGGAAAATCATTTCCATCAGCGACTGATTCAGTGAGTGTCACACTCATGAGACAGAAATGAGAGCGAGAGTCAAAACCGTTGGCACCAGTGTCCTAATCTCCGCCAAAAGCAACTTCAAAGGCATCTTCAGTCACTAATGTGCCTCATTTCTGCAGGAGCCACGTGCTTGAGCAGGTTTTTTCTGCCACGCAAAGGTGGCTTGTGGTGTCGACTCCCTTCAGAGAGGAAGATAATCACATTTCCTGCAGGAACGCCACAGACTCTGTTCATGCCCACATAGCTGGCACACCGTAGAGCTGCTGAAAGTCCGTGTGTGTGTCCAGGATAGTGCAGCTTAACACCACGTGTGTGTGATGTTTTGCCAGGGTGTGTGTATGTTGTGTGGGGGGGGTGGATTTCAGTGTGTGGCACTGTGTGGGTGGCGCCAGAGATTATTTAACAGAGATGGGCCACTTCTATTTAAATGAATGGGAGAAATTAGAACAACCAACCAAGAAGCTCTGAGCGCCCAACGGTCAACGGATGTAGAAAGGAAGTCCTGCCTTACAGGTAAAAGAGCTAATCACCTTTTAGAAACAGACATCGCCTGTCAATAAAACCAAGAACGTGCATGCACATTGGTTTTTTTGTGTAATCTGAGGTAACTGTCAACAACAGAACTTTGCAGAGACACGGGGGTGGGCTCTTTTGTCCAGGGGCAGTGTACTGTACTTGCTAGGGTGTTCTGTGTGGTCACTAGGGTGTTGCTAGGTGGTTGCTACAGGTTTCTGGGTAGTTGCTAGGTGGTTGCTAGGGTGTTGCTAGGTGGTTGCTACAGGTTTCTGGGTAGTTGCTAGGTGGTTGCTAGGGTGTTGCTAGGAAGTCAATCAAGTCATTTTGATTTGTATAGCACTTTTCATAACACACATTGTTTCAAAGCAGCTTTACAGAAAATCATGCATTAACAGAAAATGAAACTGAAAGGAAACATAAGGAAGTTGCTAGGCAGTTGCTAGGCAGTTGCTAGGCAGTTCTGGGTGATTGCTGGGGTGGTAGGGTATCCAGGCAGGGAGCTGCTAATCACCTAATTCCTGACCTCCTGCACCACACGCACCGATTCAAAAGGAAGTGAGGACATGGCTTCCTTTTCCAGTGAAATTGTCTCTCATTAGCATGTGAAACTGGCTCTTACAGAACTTATCGAAAGGACAATATCATCTGAACATCTTGTTAGATCAGTATGATCACTAAAGCAGTTAATGAAGGACATTTTCATGTCTATTTGAAAGAGATTTCAAAGGTGATTATGAGACAATCACTAGAGTTTATATGAAGCTTTTCAATAATACATATAATTTCACTGATGTTTATGGCAATGCATTCATTTCACTTGTGTTTGTAAGAGGCTTTTCAACAATTTTGGCCTACACGGCTCCTCGTACTGATCTGTGTAGGGATCCGTGAAAACAGAACAGATGGTTTGATTCAGCTGATAGACACACATATGATGTGGTGACCTACACACACACATGCCGCAGGACAATGGCTCTGTACTGTTCTGTGACCTGCTGCCTGATAGTACAGAACAATATTGTACAGTATAATATCTTATACAGTGTGAGTGAATTCAATACATTTAAACTGTGTGTGAACAGAAAACAGAAGTCAATGCAGAACTCATAATGGTTGATACAGCTAATGTTGAGTTCCTGATCACACTGTTTGGTTTATTTATATATATATAATGATAATGTACTGTATACAGTGTGTGTGTGTGTGTGTGTGAGAGAGTGTGTGTGTGTGTGTGTGTGTGTGTGTGTGTGTAGTGTGTGTGTGTGTGTGAGAGAGAGTGTGTGTGTAGTGTGTGTGTGAGTGGGTGTGTAGTGTGTGTGTGTGTGTGTAGTGTGTGAGTGAGTGAGTGTGTGTGTGAGAGTGTGAGTGAGTGAGTGTGTGAGTTAGTGTGTGAGAGTGTGTGTGTGTGTGTGTGTGTGTGATTGATTGAGTGGGTGTGTGTGTGTGTCTGTGTGTGTGTGAGTGTGAGTGAGTGGGTGTGTAGTGTGTTTGTGATTGAGTGGGTGTGTGTGTGTGTCTGTCTGTGTGTGTGTGAGTGTGAGTGAGTGGGTGTGTGTGAGTGTGTGTGTGTGTGTGTGTAGTGTGTGAGTGGGGGTGTGTGTGAGAGTGTGAGTGAGTGGGTGTGTAGTGTGTGTGAGTGTGTGTATGTGTAGTATGTGTGGGTGTGGGTGTGTGTGGGTGTGTGTGGGTGTGTGTGTGAGTGTGTGTGTGTGTGTGTAGTGTGTGAGTGTGTGTGTGTGTGTGTGTGTGTAGTGTGTGAGTGGGGGTGTGTGTGTGAGTGTGAGTGAGTGGGTGTGTAGTGTGTGTGAGTGTGTGTATGTGTAGTATGTGTGGGTGTGGGTGTGTGTGGGTGTGTGTGGGTGTGTGTGTGAGTGTGTGTGTGTGTGTGTAGTGTGTGAGTGTGTGTGTGTGTGTGTGTGTGTAGTGTGTGAGTGGGGGTGTGTGTGTGAGTGTGAGTGAGTGGGTGTGTAGTGTGTGTGTGAGTGTGTGTATGTGTAGTATGTGTGAGTGTGTGAGTGTGTGTGGGTGTGGGTGCTGCTGTTAGGTTTGAATATTCAGTACACACTACCGGTCAAAGGTTTTGAAACTCTTGACTGAAATGTTTCTCATGATCTTAAAAATCTTTTGATCTGAAGGCGTATGCTTAAATGTTTGAAATTAGTTTTGTAGATAAAAATATAATTGTGCCACCATATTAATTTATTTCATTATAAAACTAAAATTTAATTAAAAAAAATAAAAGTTTTTGAAATGGATGACTTGGACCAAATAATAAAGAAAAGCAGCCAATAAGTGCCCAACATAGACGGGAACTCCTTCAATACTGTTTAAAAAGCATCTCAGGGTGATACCTCAAGAAGTTGCTTGAGAAAATGTCAAGAGTACATGTCTGCTGATTCTAGACAAAGGGGGACTACTCTGAAGATGCTGAAATATAACACAGGTTTGATTTATTTTGTCACAACATAATTTCCATTTATGTTATTCCATAGTTTTGATGACTTTACTATTATTCTAAAATGTGAAAAAAAAATATATATATATATATATATATATATATATATATATATATATATATATATATATAATAAAGAATGAGTAAGTGTTTCAAAACTGTTGAGCGGTAGTGTATGATGATGTTGAAGTCAAATATGAATTATATACTATATGTGGACCAATACTTTAAGCAGTAAAGACACATATTGCATGTCTGATGGTAGTTTTTATTTGTATATGTCATGTTTCTCAGACTTTAGAAGTGTGTGAGGATGTGTATCACCTGTTACACGTCCAACATAATTACAGGCCTAATAAAACGTGTTTTGTTGATAGCTCAGAAAGAACCTACATATTTTTGTTTCACTGCAATCCATAGATGTCCATTTGTAATAACTTTAACATACACAAATATTATTAGATTATATCATGTGTGTAATATGATTAAACTGCAGCACTATATACTGAAATCTGCTGCTCAGAAGAACTGTGACGTGTGGTCGCCTGCGGTGTGACATCACAGTAGCTTAATAATGACAGGGAAATCTGGAATAATCCGGAAGCTTCTGTAGTGAGGCATTGTGTGAGAGAACAGCACAGGAAACCTGCAGTCACTACCGCCAGAGCCTGTTGCCATGACAACACCTGCAGCGCTGCAGTGATCGACACGCTCTCAAACCAATCAGAGTGACTCTCGTCCTGTCGGAGCGCTTGAATGTAAACTCCTGCTGTGATATTCCTGGAGCTCAGCTCGTCTCCGCTGCACCGCGACACCTCAAGGTGATTCACTCCACAATGATTGTGAGGATTATTAATGGCTGTAATAAAGCCATCACACACACAAACACACACACACCCCTCTGGCGGCTGGTTAACGCAGCAATGCTCTTTAATGTGACATGATCTGCGCTCTGTGTTTGCTCATAAGCTGCTCTACAGACGCTTGCCGCTACCATTTAGTTTTTTCTTGATTTTTTGAAGTCTGCAGCTCGTAAAATAAGTCTCAGGCGACACTGCACTGCTATTTCACAGCACACTGACCCTGTCGGCTTGTAAAGTCGGTTAAACGTTGTTGAAATATTTGTTTACAAGCTTCAGTGGCGTTTAATTTTCTATTGATCAGCTTGTTTTCCGTTTTCTTTTCTCTCTGTTTCTTTGGCTGTGTTTAGAGCATACTAACATGAATATTGCTTTTTACACACATTACCTCTGTGCCTCAGTTGTGCCATCATTTTCAATCATCAAGTAATTTTGTCAAATAAAAAAAATAGATAAAATAATAATTTTCTGAAGTGTATATGTGATGGATGTGACTATTCTGCAACTGGCTAAAGTATTGTATTGCTCTACAAAGGTAGACAAAATGAATAAAGGCTGAGCATAATTATAAATGATTTATTTTACCATCTTTACTTCCCTGGTCATTTATTATTCAGTTTAACACTCTCTATAATGCTTGGCGCAAAGCAGGCCAGTTTACTTATTCTCAAAACATTACCCATTTACACGCTAAAAGCGACATGATGTGGGTCTCGTCAATGGTTTGGCTTTCCATTCAGCACACAACTGAATAAAACAGGCTGCATGACTATGATAAATGATTACTGCAAGAGTTAGATTAACATACAGGTGCGAGGGACTTTTCTAAATTACACAAATAAAAAATACATATTCATTTTCTCGCGTCTCATTGATTACCCCTCTGCGTGTCAATGATGCCGAGATCTATGTTTATATATTATTGAAGTTCATCACTGAAAAGATGTGCTCGCAAATTTAGTAGAACCAAACAGCACAAGCCGCCTCAAGAATGGACACGGGGGGGCCTGGGTATCTCAGCGAGTATTGACGCTGACTATCACCCCTGGAGTCATGAGTTCGAATCCAGGGTGTGCTGAGTGACTCCAGCCAGGTCTCCTAAGCAACCAAATTGGCCCGGTTGCTAGGGAGGGTAGAGTCACATGGGGTAACCTCCTTGTGGTCGTGATTAGTGGTTCTCACTCTCAATGGAGTGTGTGGTAAGTTGTGTGTGGATCGCGGAGAGTAGCATGAGCCTCCACATGCTGTGAGTCTCCACGGTGTCATGCACAACGAGTCACGTGATAAGATGCACAGATTGACGGTCTCAGAAGCGGAGGCAACTGAGACTTGTCCTCCACCACCCGGATTGAGGTGAGTAACCGCGCCACCACGAGGACCTACTAAGTAGTGGGAGCCATTCCAAATTGGGGGAGAAAAAAAAAAAAATATATATATATATATATATATATATAATGGACTCGGATTGGCCATATCACTCTTTTCCTTGAGCAGAAGAATATCGCACTAGAGATCGCTAGGTTTGTTCAGAGGGGAAAGCGAGAGCTTGAAAGAGTGCAATCACATGCATGTTTGCCATATTGCACAAAATAAGTAAAACTTTAGGCACAAATTTGCCCATGTGTAAATCATTAATTGGGGGGGGGGTTGTATCTCTTATCTGGCAACCCTGAGCATGTTAAATGTTTGTGGAGGAACATTATGTCCCAACGCAGGAATAACTGAAATATGTGATGAAAAAAAAAGCTTTTAGGATAAATGAGCCATGGGCCAGATTAAACCATATGGGGGGCCGGATTCAGCCCGCGGGCCGTAGTATACTCTCCACATTATTTCACGTCATCTTATTTGTTGCTGAACATTTAGTGAAATGCTGCTCTTCACCAAATGTTCATTTATATAGTGTCCACAAAAAAAACTAAAAACGAACATCCTTTTACTGTAAGATCAATTATGATGCCCAATATTTCTGTACATTTATTAGATTTTCTTTGGTTTAAATGGACATTTGTTTATTTTTTAAACGCTAAACACATCATTTTATAAATTTTTTTACACATTTCTCTTGTGAACATTAAGGAGCTACAACATTGCTAGTAAAAATACGGAATATTAAATGTTCAGAGTGGATTCATCAGGCGTCTCTCTGACAGTTAACTCTAGAAAATAGAGTTGCTCAGCCGTGACGTCAGTTTGAACTCTTCGGGATTCTCCTAATGGTTTTTATGAGTAAAAGAAGGTCAGTGGTAAACATTACTGGAAGAAACTACACCATAAATTACTCAGTCATACCTCAAATGTTAATCTTAAATCTGCCTTCACTCTATTTGAAGACATTTTTTACACAAAATAACCATCTTTACTTCACTGAAGTTGGATGCCACTCAAATTCAGCATGATGAGGTCATGATGTGCCAACAAAATCACATTCGCAGTGGTGCAAATGATTGAGATTAGCTTGTAGACACGAGGCCGCAGGTAATCTCAGGTAACGTTATTCTAAATATCAGCACTCTTGTTATTCTGCTTGCCTTTATTATAGTTTCACTGAGGAAGGATGATGTTGTACTCTGATGTTAAACAAACTGCAGTTCAGAGACAGTTTCAATGAAGATGATGTTCTTCAAACCAAATTCTAAAGCAAACTCTTTCAGGGTCATCATATTTAATTAATCTCTTGTCAGGGTGAGAGGCATCTTTTATTAAAACATAACCCTTCACTTTGATTGACAGGCTTGAAAACCCCTCCTCCAGATAAAGTGATGTTCATGCACATTACAGCTTGTGAGAATGCCAGAACTCGTCTTCTATTGGTCGTTTGCGACACACAAGGGACTTCTCTCCATTTCCAGAGATCGACATTTTAGTGAGTGTTGCCGCTTGTCAAAGAACTCGAAATAACGAGCACTTGCCGTGAACCTCCAGGGAACGTTTGAAACAGAATGACTTTCTGAGGAACATATGCAGGCCACTGGCTTTCAGAAAGCACTTAAAATCATGCAGCGAGATTAGACCTGCTGTGGTTTGACAGATCTACAAATCATCGCTTCACATTCACTATCATGTATCACGAGCACTGAATGTGTCTGTAATTTATGTACTTTGTGTTGATGAACTGTAATGATGAACCACAGTCACAGAAGTATTTTTTCCATACAGAGAAAAGTACAAGACTGTGCACTTCAATTCTTTTAAGAGTGAATGAACTACAAACTTGTGTAGTTTCATAGTGTAGAGATGAGCAAGTTCTGCACAGAACAGGTCACCGTCTTGCTGTGATGTCATGACGACATATGTCAAAAAATGTCCCGCGGGAGTTGTAGCAGGCAGGCGCCACAGTTGCTTTTTCCGAGCTGTGCGAACTGCAAGCATGCTGGGAAATGACTTGCTGACGACATGGCTTAATGCTCATTGGCTTAAACAACCGTGATGTTTTGTTCTCTTTTAAAATATTATCTCTAATATCATGCTTTTATGTGTATAAATTATACGCGAATATTCCCAACACTGACAGTGTAATCTCTGTTTGGGATATGTGATTGGTATCATATTTCTGAAATATATAAAATGCGTGTCTTTTTTAAACTAAAAATGGATGGGAAGACATGTCTTATGGGGGGAATTATATAAAAGGTACAGTACATTGGGTGTCTTGCTCATCATATTTATTTTCATTTGAAAGCAACATTTTATCCACTTTATCAGCAACAGCGCATGAACGTGAATCCTGCGACATCTGCCTTTGATCTCGAAGGTGTCTGATCCAGTACGAGAAGTGAGAATTGGCCGACTTGACAGCTCTTATTTCACTCCTACCCTGACTGCAGCCGTCTACTCTCATCTACTTTCAAGGCAAGGCGTTTGGCATCTCAAACGAGCCTAATAATGACATTTGCAGTGATTCATGGGAGTGGGCGGAGACTGTAGAGCGCAACAGTCTGGTTCCAGATGTGAACAATCCCATTCATTTTCTCCATTGGGGAACTGATTTATTAACCATAACTTATAAATATTTAAAGGGGTCATGACATGAGGAATAAAATTGTCCTACATCTTTTGACATGTATGAGTTTATTGTACTATAAAAACCATCCTGTAAGTTTCAGAACTCAAAACTTACCCGTTACTGCAAAAAAGAGCATTTATTGAAACCAAGCTGCAAAAATGACTCCTTTGGATTTTCCCTATTTTGTGACTTTGCAGAGATGAACACATCAGCACGTTACTGCCTCTACAGCAAGACATCAACGCCTACTTTTACATCATCGCACCCTTGACCCGCCCACTGGCGCTCAGAAAGATGGGTCTAATATTCATCTGCACCAAAGTGGACTTACACAGGACACTTTCTTGTCCCCATCTGGACTATTTTAAAATGTTTCTCTACATAAACTTGCAATAGACTAACTGCTTCAACCATTATCACTGTCTCACTTTTAGAAGACAGGAAGTCAAGTAAGAAAGGACACCCCCCTTCTGTGTCTTGCTATTTTGAGTATAAAAGTGTCCTGGATGTGTTTTTGCATCCATCTGTGCTATTTTAAATTGTTCGTCCATGTGAACATGCACTAGATGGATGTCTTTGTCCGCTTTGATGCGATTCTGGCAATGTGTGCCACTTTTTGAGAGTGGTACAAGGTCATCTTTTAAAAACGTGTCTGTTCTACTCCTTCCCATTGCTGGCACTGGCTGGGAGGACTGTGTCTCCTCCAGAGTATAGACGATAGAAGATGTGAGATGAAGACCAGCGTCTGTGCTTTCACCTTGTTGGAGTACCCCAACATCAGGAAATAGTTCCTGATCGTATCAGTTGTTGGCTGATTGCTTTAGAAAATGTGCTTTTTATTTCACTTTTGCATTTTGAAACACTCTTGGTTAGGTTTAGGCTTTGGTTGGGTAAGGATGCCTTTTTCAAGTCTCATTTAGCTTTTGAAACACTGTTGGTTCAGTTTATGGTAAAGTTTTAGGTTAAGGATGTACATTTTAATCATTAAAACATCCATCTAAAATTCACTGTAAAACCTCATCTGATTACATCATCGTTTCAATAGTTTTTTTGCGCCACCGCTGGACATTTCACTGGGGAACTTTGTAAACCAAACTTGAAATCGAGGACATAAATTGTGAATCGCAAAAATGCTGTCATGGTCATGTAAATTTCCTGAGATCAGGCTGGCAAAACCATAAGTAACCAGTTCATTCATAAATGTTTCACATGGCATGACTGGTGCTAGTGTGCTTGAATACATTCAGATGCAATGTGTTGGATGTGCATTTTGTACAATTTTGTTTTGTATTGTTGCAGAGCTGGATTATTCTGGATTATTCAAATATATATGGCTGTGTTCAAGGTGCTGCACGATGTTAGCCAATCATAACAGTGGCCGTTTACATTGAAGTCTTAATGGGCCAAAACGTCAAAAACTGAGTGTTTCAGACAGAGAGCCAGAGACAGAGTGGAATATGATCATACTTTACTAATAATGACTGTTTGGTACAAAAACAAAAACATTTCTAACATTATAAGTGGACCTCAAAGAAAATAAATAATGAAAAATGGTGACCCCTTTAAAGACAGAGCTACCGTGAGCTCTGAGGTTACCCTTACAAACATCGAGAGTTCACTGCAAATTCACCACTGATAATTTTCACTTGCAAAGGAGCTTTGCGGCAAACTTGCGGCAAATTGTCCATTGTTGCCAAAGGTTTACCAGACGTCCACCACTACTGGTGAAGAGCTGCAAACTTCTGGCAAACATTTGCGGTGAATCTCAATGTGAAAATAACGAGCGGCTAGTTTACATTTTTTGTAAGCGTGTTCATCAGTGGTATATGTTTCTGTTGAAGACATCAGTCCATGTTTTTTAAACCTCAAAAAAATAAAAATAAAAAATAAATATGTTTAACAGCATAACTCATGGTGAAGAAGAGAAAGATCCACCAATCAGAGAATCACATCAAAAGAGCTCTGCAGCTCCGCCCACTCCCATGATGCACTGTGAATGATTCAGTCGAGTCACTCTCCCTATACTCTTAAACTACTGTACATATCTAAATATTTAACAGCATTGAAATATATTGTTTACTCTATACTTATATATTGTTGTTGTTGTTATTTATCTGATTTTTACATCCAGAATCAAGCTGTTAAAATGTGCCGGCACAGTTTTCTTACACGTCTCTGGCAGTCTGATAAATGTTTCTTTTAGCTTTTCTTCAAAACAAAACGATTTCAGTTCCAGTATCAGTTAGTGTGAATTTGGCGTGCTAATCGCTTCCAGCGAAGTTTCTGACTAGAGTATGTTTCTGTGGCATCTCTGCTTGAGAACATTAATTTCTCATTACTGTATGTTTTGTGTTGTACCTGCTGTGTGTTTTCTAATGGAGATCGCTGCAGAGTCGCGCGTCGTCTCGATGGGGCTGGAGACGCTAGCAGACACACGACGGCATTAGCATGTAGTGTTTAAGACACTGCACAGAGCTTCATTAGTGAGAATCTAATGACAGTATTAAAGTCTTAACAGTGAGAAATCATTTAGATGAGATATTAAACGCTCACGAATTGTCCAGGGTTTATACGGTATCCACGTTTGAGACGGAGCCGCCAGCGGTTTTTGATTCATAAAGCAGCTGATCTGAGACAGATGTCCTGGTGGAGGGATGGGAATGTTCCACATGGGGATTCTGGAGTTTTGTGAAAATTAAAGAAAATATTATTAAAGCTGGGAATCTGAATAAAGAACTAGTTACTTTACAAAAATAATAATACAAAATAAAATAAAAATAATAATAATTATGGAATCGAATGATTTTTGTGAGGTTCAGTTCTGTGAACAGTTCTTGATTTTCTGCATTCTTCTGCTGAAACATTACTGTGTTTACTGTGTTTACTGAGTGTGGGACTTCAATCAGTAGACTCATTCACAAAAGAGTTCAGTTCTCATTGAAAAAAAAAACAAAATACCACAATGCAAAATAACTAATTTAATAGTTACAATATTAACAGTCCTAAAAAAAAAAATGAGCTGTTTGTTATATTTACCTTGTAAACTCTTGAAAAACTCATGGCTTGCACAAGCACTCGACACAAGCTAAATTGAAATCTCATTAATGCTTGATTAAAATGTTTTATTTATCTGTTTGATCACAGCAGGATTTTAGTAGTTTACGGTTGTGATCAACAGCTGAGTTATATTAACCTCTACAAAAATGAATATTAGATGAGAAAAGAGCTGTGCGCCATTATACTGATCATTTATTCAGATAATCAGAGAAAATCAATCATTACAATTTGTATTGGCCCGATTGATCTCATGAAAATCACGTGACTGTGCTGACATTTTTGCAAAATTACATTACGTGGTTCATGACACGTATCGCAGCAGTTCTGAGGTGAAATGTCCACTATGTGGCACTAAAAGAGACTTAAACCTATTACTTTTTTTTTAAGGTTAATGCTTAACCAAACCAACCTCCCTACCCTAACCCTACTAAACCTTAAACCTAAACCTAACCGATAGTGTCAGAAAAAGCAAATGTGAGATGAAAAACACAACCACGTCATTTTGAGGTGCCTTTATATGTCAGACAACTTTAGTTGTCTGCTTTTCTCTCACAGAGCAACCTACTCAACAGACATCAATCTGGCTTCAAAAAAGGACACTCAACAGAGACTGCCCTCTTGTCAGTAGCTGAAACCCTGTGACTGGTGAGAGCTAACTCTAAATCATCCATCCTCATCCTCCTTAACTTGTCTGCTGCCTTTGACATAGTGAGCCACAATATCCTCCTGTCCACCCTCTCTGACCTGGGCATCACAGGAACTGCACTTGGATGGTTTGAGTCATATCTCACTGGCAGATTGTTCAAGGTCTCCTGGAGAGGAGGTGTTCAAGACACACCAGCTGACCACTGGGGTTCCTCAAGGATCAGTGCTTGGACCCCTCCTCTTCTCGATGAACACAACATCACTCGGACCAGTCATTGAGGCACATGGCTTTTCCTACCACTGCTACGCAGATGATACACAGCTCTACCTGTCGTTCCAGCCTGATGACCCTACTGTCTCAGCTTGTATCTCTGCCTGCCTCTCGGACATTTCGGCCTGGATGAAGAAACGCTACCTTCAGCTCAACCTTGCAAAGACAGAATTCCTAGTGATCCCATCCAACCAGAACAGCCCGGAACCTTGGAGTGGTGGTAGATGACCAGCTTAATTTCACTACACACATCTCATTAACCGCCCGGTCCTGCAGATTTGTGCTTTACAACATCAGGAATATCAGACCTTTCCTGTCTGACTATGCTACACAGCTCCTGTTCCAAGCTCTGGTCATTTCAAGACTGGTCTACTGCAATGTTCTGTTGGCTGGCCTTCCAGCTAACACAATTAAGCCACTGCAGATGGTCCAGAATGCAGCAGCTTGTCTGGTCTTCAATCAGCAAAAAAGGGCTCATGTCACCCCACTCTTGATTTCACTCCACTGGCTACCTGTAGCTCCCCGCATCAAATTCAAGGCTTTGACTCTGGCTTTCAGGACAGCCAGTGGAACCGCACCCTCTTTCTTCAATTCACTTCTTCAGGTCTATGCTCCAACTCGCTCTCTGCGGTCTATGAACAAGCAATGCCTGGTGGTCCCATTACATAGAGGCTCAAAGTCTATTTCACGATCATTCACTTTCTCTCTTCCTCTGTGGTGGCTGTTACCTTCTCAACATTCAAGACCCAGCTGAAAACACATCTGTTCCACGAGCACTTAACCAAACCACACTAATTGCACTTACTATTGAACTGAACTTGCACTTACTGTACAAAAAACCAAACAAACAAAAACAAATCCCTTTCTGTCTCTTTCTTATGCGCTAGCGCCTGTACTACTCCAGCCAACTTGAGAACTTGGCAGCGCAACACTGCAGATATTGTTGAACTTTGAATGACAAATTGCTTATGTTCCTTATTTGTAAGTCACTTTGGAGAAAAGCTTCTGCTAACTGACTAAATGTAAATGTACTTTGGGTTCACATGTGGACTGGCGTGTTCTTCAGGACTCGTACCCTGCTCCTTTACATCACAAGTGCAGCACTCTATCAGTCGAGATACCACACAATCTGATCACACTTGAACAAGCTTGTAAATATAGTTGATTATGTAACGCAAATGAGTCATGCACTATAGTAAAAGCGTTGTCATAAGATAGCATTGTGTGAGGAACAGAGTGAAAAGTGTTTTTTGACTGATAATCTGCCGTTTTACTCGTGATTTGTGTGAAAGTGAATACAAGTCATTGTTGTTGCAGCACATCTAGTGTTCATTTCACCAGGAAATTGGTGCGCTACGTACGAGACACAGAAACATAATTTAGCAGAAATGAAGGTATATTAATGTGATTCTGTGAGAGCAGGTTGGAAATGGCTTGACAGATGCAGTTTTCTGTCCTGTATTGGCATATTTTCTGTTAAAACAGGATGTTTTAGTGGGACATATTGAAGGCCTCAAGCCTTTTTTGTTAAAATATGTAGTAGGTAGGGGGTCTGGGTATCTCAGCGAGTATTGACGCTGACTATCACACCTGGAGTCGTGAGTTTGAATCCAGAGTGTGCTGAGTGACTCCAGCCAGGTCTCCTAAGCAACCAAATTGGCCCGGTTGCTAGGGAGGGTAGAATCACATGGGGTAACCTCCTCGTGGTCACTATAATGTGGTTCTCGCTCTCGGTGGGGTGTGTGGTGAGTTGTGCGTGGATGCCGCGGAGAATAACATGAAGCCTCCACATGCACTACGTCTCCGCGGTAACGCGCTCAACAAGCCACGTGATAAGACGCACGGATTGGCGGTCTCAGACGCGGAGGCAACTGAGATTCGTCCTCCGCCACCCGGATTGAGGTGAATCACTATGCCACCACGAGGACTTAGAGCGAATTGGGAATTGGGCATTCCAAACTGAGAGACATGAACTAAAAGACATAAAACTGTGACTCTGATTTCATGGAGTTTTAACCTGAAATCACTGAGACACAAAGAGTACATCACCTTTATGTATTCATTTACATTCTTAAGATAAACAATAGAATGACGGTGAGATGAGAGAATTATGTAATGGACTGTAAGTTAGTTAGTTTTATTACATCTCCGGTGTTATTAATGTTTTGTGCCGTAGGTTGATATGTGTTCTGTTTCTCCACAGCAGATGTGGGCTGAATATATTTCTAAATGCTGTAATGAAGATGATCTCTCTTCCTCACACATCTCACACTCTCATTATTTCTGTGAAGGGATCACCCAAAATAAAACACGTGTTTTAATCAGGAGAATGTGTAAAACTGAACGATTCGGTGAGCTCTTTTGGTTTTATTATATAATTATTGTTACAATAGAGGTAAATTGCTTTTCTCTGCTTGGGAAACTTAAGAGTATTTCATTATTTTATTTATTCATTTATTCATAATGTGAGAGAACAAGCTGCCTGTGTGTCTGTAAGAAATTACTCTTAAAGTTGTATTGTGTCTGTCAAGTGTGCACTTTTCTGTTCGACCGGCGTCGTCAAACAGAATTGCAAAGATAATCACTGTTTTCAAACAGATTCCAGTATAAACACCTGTTTTTCATTGGTTGGACACACAGATAGTCCCACCTCAAACTCAATGTGTCTTTATCAGGCTGCTTAAACAATGTTTGGTAGCGTTTAAACTTTTGGGAAAAATCAACCTTTACCAATGGTTTGTTATAGTCGACTCTGAACATTAAACTGGAATAGGTATTGTAACATCCCAAAAATCAAACACTTCAGCTTTAAATCATGGAAAATCCTCATTTATAAATGTAAATGATACATTTGAATTATCTTAAATGTGAACGTGCAACAATTTCCTAAATGTTAATGATTTATCAAATGTTTGTATGCACAAAGAAATGTTCCTAAATGCATCCCACTTTATAAATCACAATTCATCTAAAAACCCTGCACACATGAACGAGCTCACGGACTCCACCTACAGAACACCCACAAATATCCAAATATGGTGAGACAGAATACAATAAAAGCACATGTGCAAGTTATTAATTCATCCATTCATTCATTCATATGGAATGTTCTTGTGCGGTTGGCAAGGTTTTATTAAAAATAAAAAAAAGTGCGTGCAGCTTCGGTGTTTGCCCATATAACGCAGCTTATTCAACAGCTCATTATCAGTTATTCATTTTCATTATCAATAATAAATCCATTCATTGATCACGTTTACATTGATTCTTTAATCAATGTCCATATTCTTGCTGAACCTTAATTCCAAAATGAGGTTTATGCTCCTTTACATATAATGAAATAAGCAGTCTGCATGGCAATCGTGTTCTGTATAATGTACATGCACATTATTTACCCGATCTGCTCGCTCTTGCCATTTATTATGATGTATTTCAGTATTTCAGTCAGATCACTGGTCTTTATTTATGTCCTCAACAAAAGCAGACAAGAGGCTGAAGAACGAATGATGAAAAAAAATGTAGGTGTGTTTTAAATATGAGACTGTTGAGGTGCTTTTCACCATCTGGATATTGAATTAGATGTTTTAAGTGCTGTAAACTATAATCTCTCTTATTATTATACTGTATATTACATCTGCCTGTTGTCTCGTAGGTCTCATTATGGCAATGTGCAGATAAGGTTATAAATAAATATTCCTTTACAGCAGATATCTAAAATAAAGCTTCTATATTACATATAGATAATTTATACAAGACCACAGTCTGACTCATATCGGAATATTCTTGTTCACGTTAACATGCTCACTCATTTATTAATCAATTAATGTCTGACTTTTCATATTTGCATCAATAAGAGTGAAATCAAGTCAAAGTGCACTGGCACACCGGAGCAGAAGCAGAAAAACAAAACAAAAAGTTTGTACGCATGCTTATCAGTTAATGTACGCATAAGAACATTTTCACGCCAATTTCTGCCTTTAAAAATCCAGATTTCTTTCTCACTTTTGACGTAGGATGAAATCCATGGAATTTAGGATCAAATCTAGTCGTACGTATGTTTTTTTAATGAGGCCCCTGGTAATTTTGTAACTGTAAATTTGCTCCATGTCACATCTCTGGTGTGAAAACTGTGTAATTACTCTATTAATACTCAAAGGGGTTTAAAACTCCTCACACATGTGGGTCAGTCCATTGTAATGGGGTTTGATCTGTGTGTGTGTGTGTGTGTGTTCATATTTTACTTCAGGAATATGAACATTATCCTTTATTAATTTTTACTCTGGGATCATAATGTGTAACCTCAGAAACATGACATCACAGAGGACTGTAAACGCACGCACGCACACATGCACACACACACACACACACACACACGGCCTGCAGCAGTTAAACACACTCTTCTGCTGCTTTTGATAGCAGCCACGACCCACTTTAATTATTAACGGTGCGGAGGCGAGGAATCGAGTGCCTCACATCTATTATCCAGCGCTATATGTTATGATAACTTCCCCTCACTGCTTGAATTATTCAAACGCTTCAAATTCAGCATGAAATATTTTCTAGAGAGGGTTGGATGTGTCCATTTACGAATGCTTTAGATTTCTGAATTCTCACATAGAGACACTTATGTACTGTGTGTGTGTGATTTACTTATTCTATCTTATGGGGGCTGTCTCTGTCAGGTCCAGTTAGTTAGTCCAGTTAATACTGTTAATAATGTATAATACTTATTTACAATGATAATTTTGCGTTTCAAATTATTTGAGGAATAATTATTCATTTTATTTCTGCAGTTTTTGTGTATTGTTATGTATTATATTTTGTATAAATAATCATCATATGCTCTTGATCAAATCGAAATTAAAAACACTGGTTCAATAACTGTACATTTAGCTCCTTAATTGCACTGTAGATGTGTCTATTAAACACTTATACTCTATCATTTAGTCGTTGTTGTGTTTTTATGAAGTTGTCATCACAGTGACTTGTAGCTTCTGCAGAATCAGATATCTTCACTGAACAACCTCAGAGCTCACACAATACATCTGTCTCAGAATGTTTCATCATTATTGTTAAAAAATCAATGTCTGTTTGGAATAAATGAAGGTTTTTACTATCGGAACCCATCTGACCACAGCGACCTTGTTTGTATGTCACAACTGCCTGTTCTCTCTCTCCACCATTTTTCTGGTTGGACAGTGTTGAGTTGTTTCCTGTGAGTTGCTGTGTACTTGAGTATACAGTAGTTCAGGGTTAGTGAACAGTTTAATGCTGTCATTGTGTACTGTGTAGGGGACATATAACGTTCCAGCTGTTCGACTCTACCGTGTTTGGGTTTCCAAGCACATCTCCCATAATTACAAAACAATGAGGCTTTCCCCATCTGTCACTCAATCACCACCAGCCAATCAGACACAGTGTTTGGTGAAGTCAGAGTTGTGAATTGTTGTCTTAGTTATAGTCAAGATGCTTCATATCTGACGGGCCTTAAATAATAATAACTAGCATTGTACACTTTCTGAAGAAAATGTGAGTTGTTTCTTGCCATGGTAAAACTCATCACCACAATGTCCCACAGGGGGCCTCGTGTCTAAAGAGCCCACCAGCATGCCTCGACGATGTACTGGGATACCATTGCTTGGGTGTTCTGGATGGTTGCTAAGATGTAGCTTGGTAGTTGCTGAGGTGTTACTTAAAGGCTGCTTAAATGCTTCCTATTCTTGTGATGTTTATTGGTGGTTGGCAATCAAGTTTATGATGGATTACCGCCAGCTACTAAGCTGGAGTGTGGAGCATCACAAGAACATCTTTCAGTGGAGTCAAACATCCGCTGTAGATGATGTAATTGGCATATTTAATTGAAAAGAGATCACACACCTTTTGTAGGATTAAATCCTAAACTGAGCATACTTCTTGAACATCAAATTAAAAGGTAATCAGAAGTCCATCATCAGCGAACATCACTGTCTGACCTTACTGATGAGAGCAAATCAATAAAAACATGTTCATCAGAACAGTGATAGGTGTTATTAGATTTTATATTAAATGTTCATTCAGACACATCTTAAATGACGTGAAAGCTTAATAATAGCAAAGGATTTGAAGCCTCCCTTCCGTTCTATTATTAGCGTGTTTATTATGAAGCACATGGCTGTATTTCGTAATCTGTACATGGCAGAGTTACAGGCCTCTAGGTTGGCTTCAAGCCTGCCGCCTGCTGTTTAACTGTGAGATGTGTGAAAGCGATGGGGAGCTCCCTGTGTCGCTGTAGGCTGTGCCGTTCTCCCCACATGCTCCCATATGGCCTATCAGACGCCAGCCTCTTCAGATCCTGTTCAAACTGGCACTGTTCCTTCAGTTTAGAGTCACTTTGCCAGAAACACTGAATATGAGAGTTGTTTATATGTCATATTTTCTCACGCCGAAAATGTCTTAATCTCACATGAACAGCTCCTGATCCTCCTGTGTTTAGTGTTCATATGAGGACCTTTGGGATTGTTGCGTTGTGTAACTAGAGTTGAGAACCGAGAATTGAAGAACTGAAGGATAAGTTTTATGTTTTGAAAGCTGCTTTGTGTCATTTGTTTAGATGTTAAAACTCTCTTTCTGGTATGTAAGTTTAATGTTGAGAGTCACTGTCAGTAATCCATTGATAGTTACTGAAGAGTGTAAAACACTGTGACTCTGTAAAAAACATTCATCTCTGTGTTTGAGCCACTAGACAAGTAAATTCCAGACTTAACCAATAAAGGGAGTTTGGGACAGGGCTAACTGTTGTCTGAGATAGTGGATTTGTTTTCATTTATATATATATATTTTTTTTTTTTTGTTTTGTTTTTTTGTTTTTTGACAGATGGGGTTTAAATAGTCTTGGCTCCTTTGAACATCTGTCAATGTAGGTCTATGGGATTTTTACTATATTTAAATGTCCACCGTATGAAAACTGTAAGTCTGGTCAGGTAGAAAAGTCAAAGCTACCAGAGTCAGAAAAGTCTGAAGGTATGTGCCAAACTGAATGGATGTAGTTTGAAAGCTGTAGTAGGAGTTACATTGATAATTTTTGTCTTGGTTTAGGGATGTCATAGCAGATGACATGAGACATTCTAAAATTCAAAACAATTGTTTTCTATCAAGGTACGCACACCACAGCCGGTGCTCGGAGTCTGTTGGCAGCGGCGAGTTCTGACTGCTGAGGCTGATCAAAATCCTGCAACACCATGGAGTGCAACTCGCATAGTTTTCCATTCAATTTGGCCAAATTCATTATTAAAGGACATATATGACTGATTCTAGCCATCACTGGGTTATATATTGTGTGTATGTATCTTTCATATAGCCTACAAAATGTATTTTCAGTTACAAATATGTATTTCTGAGGTTTGACAGCTTGAATGAAACCAATAGTTTGTGCAGTTACACCAGTTTCATACACTAACCTGCAAACTCATTAATGTCACTTTATTCATTCTTGAAGATGTTCAAAATCCGTCGTAACTTTTGTGTGTATGGTGATTAAAGACTAGGTTCACATCTTTGGACTGCCACCTTACCCACATCTATGCATCCTTTCCTACCTGCAGTGCTTCTCTCCTGGTATGCGACTGCCTTGACAGTTTGTTGGCTTTGTCGCAAACTTGTCTAATAGAATGAATTATACAAATCATACTACAATTCAAATCAAATCAAAACAAATCTCTTTTATTGTCACACAACCATATACACAAGTGCAATAGTGTGTGAAATTCTTGGGTGCAGTTCCGAGCAACATAGCAGTCATGAAAGTGATGAGACATATACCAATTTACAATAAACATCAGATTAACACAACACAATTAAAGTCTAATATACACATAATTACACACAACACAATATACAAATAATAACATACACTACAGTATACAATACACACAATATAGATACACACAATACAATAAAAAAGTATATATAGTATTTATATAGAATGTACAGTAGGTTGTATTGTACTGTATTGACATTCAGGCTGTTGGTTGATAGTAAGTTGTTAAGAGAGAATATAATATAATAATAATATAATTTATGACAGTCAGGTGTGAGATATAAGAGTAAGAGTAATAAAGTGCAGTGCTGATGTATTTTGATTGTGGGAGATCAAGTGTTCCAAAGCCTGATTGCTTGGGGGAAGAAGCTATCATGAAGTCAGCTGGTGCGGGTCCTGATGCTGCGATACCGCCTGCCTGATGGTAGCAGTGAGAACAGCCCATGGCTCGGGTGGCTGGAGTCTCTGATGATCCTCCGAGCTTTTTTCACACACCGCCTGGTATATATGTCCTGGAGGGAGGGAAACTCACCTCCGATGATGTGTCTGGCAGTTCGCACCACCCTTGCGGTGCTTTGCGGTTGTGGGTGGTGCTATTGCCATACCAGGCGGAGATGCAGCCAGTCAGGATGCTCTCTACAGTGCAGGTGTAGAACCATGTGAGGATGTGGCAGTTCATTACAAACTTCCTCAGCCATCTCAGGAAGAAGAGGCACTGATGAGCCTTCTTCATAACGGCTTCAGTGTGGATGGACCATGTGAGCTCTTCAGTGATGTGGACACCCAGGAACTTGAAGCTGCTGACTCTCTCCACTGGTGCTCCATTGATGGTGATGGGACTGTGTTCTCTGTCTTTTCTTCTGAAGTCCACCACAAGCTCATTTGTCTTACTGACATTGAGGGAGAGGTTGTGCTCCTGACATCAGTGTGTCAGAGTGTGCACCTCCTCTCTGTAGGCTGTTTCATCATTGTCAGTGATCAGACCTACCACCGTCATGTCATCAGCAAACTTAATGATGGCATTGGAGCTATGTGTTGCCACACAGTCATGTGTGTACAGAGAATACATGAGTGGGCTGAGAACACAGCCCTGTGGGGCTCCAGTGTTGAGGGTCAGTGATGAGGAGATGTTGCTGCCTATTCTAACCACCTGGCGTCTGCTTGACAGGAAGTCCAGGATCCAGCTGCACAGCGAGCTGTTTAAGCCCAGAGCCCGGAGTTTCTCATCAAGCTTTTAGGGCACTATGGTGTTGAATGCTGAGCTGTAGTCTACAAACAGCATTCTCACATAAGTGTTCTTTTTTTCCAGGTGGGAGAGAGCAGTGTGTATTGTAGATGCAATGGCATCATCAGTGGAGCGGTTGTTGCGGTAAGCAAACTGCAATGGGTCAAGTGAGAGAGGCAGCACAGAGCAAATGTAATCTCTGATTAGTCTCTCAAAGCGTTTGATGATGATGGGGGTCAGAGCAACAGGATGCCAGTCATTTAAGCAAGTGATTTTGGATTGCTTTGGAACGGGCACAATGGTGGATGTTTTGAAGCATGTTGGGACTACAGACAAAGAGAGGGAAAGATTGAAAATGTCCATAAAAACACCAGCCAGCTGGTTCACGCACGCTCTGATGACGCGGCCCGGAATGCCTTCTGGACCCGCGGCTTTGTGGATATTCACCCGTCGGAAGGATCGGGTTACATCCGCTACAGAGACGGAGAATGAACTAACCTCTGTAGCTTCGGCCGCGAGAGCTCTCTCCACGAGGGTGGTGTTATTTCCCTCAAAATGAGCATAAAAAGTATTTAGCTCATCCGAGAGAGAGGCAGCGGTGTTCATGGCGGAGTTTTTATTCCCTTTAAAGTTCGTGATGATATTAATTCCCTGCCACATGCTTCTAGAGTTGGTGGTGTTAAACTGTCCTTCAATCTTGTTCCTGTACTGGCGTTTTGCTGTTCTGATTAGTTTTTTTGGAGTGCATAACTGGCTTGTTTTTGCCCAGAATTAAAAGCAGAAATCTGCATATTAAGTGCCGCACAAACATCGCTCTTAATCCATGGCTTCTGGTTCGGATAGATCCGTATTGTTCTTGTCGGAACAACGTCCTCTATGCACTTTCTGATGAAACACGTTACGCTATCAGCGTAAAGCTCGATGTCATCATCAGAGGCGGACCGGAACATCTCCCAGTCCGTGTGATCAAAAGAATCTTGTAGCGTAGAGTCTGATTGGTCTGACCAGCACTGGATCGTTCTGAGGGCGGGTGCTTCCTGTTTCAGTTTCTGCCTGTAAGCGGGCAGAAGCAGAATGGAAGAGTGGTCCGATTTGCCAAATGGTGGGTGGGGGAGGGATTTGTAGCCATCCCGGAAGGGAGAGTAGCAATGGTCCAAAACCCGGTCCCCTTGTGTGTTAAAACTAATCTGTTGGTGGTATTTTGGTGCGACTGATTTGAAACTGGCTTTGTTAAAGTCCCCGGTCACAATGAACGCGGCCTCAGGGTGCGCGGTTTTCTGTTTGCTTATAATCCCATACAGTTCCTTGAGTGCCCAGTCTGTGTCGGCTTGTGGGGGGATGTACACAGCAGTGATAATGACCACTGTGAATTCCCTTGGTAGCCAGAATGGTCAACACAGAAGCATGAGAAATTCCAGATCAGGAGAGCAGAAAGACTTGATAGAATGTACGTTCCTCTGATCACACCAGGATTCGTTGATCAGAAAAACATACACCACCACCTATGCTTTTACTTGAGATCTTTCGCTCTGTCTGCTCGGTGCACTGAGAACCCCACGGGAGTCTGGAATCTCCACAGACATCCAAGTTTCTGTAGGCAGATAATACAGCAGTCCCTCGTCTCTCGTTGGAAAGAGATCCACGCATTCAGCTCACAGAGCTTGTTATCCAGAGACTGAACATTTGCCAGTAGAATACTGGGTAGCGGGGGTCGATTTGCACGGCGTCTTACTCTGATGAGAACGCCGGCTCTGTTTCCCCTTTTCCTCCTGCATTTCCGTGGCCGGGCAGCCCAGACAAAGGGCTCTGCTGCCGTGTTTGTAAACAGCAGGTCGGCATTGAGGAATTTGAAGTCCGGTTTACGGTGTGTGATTGCTGAACCAATGTCCAAAAGTGTTTGTCTGTCGTAGACAATAAGGCAGACAACATCCAAGACAAAAAACATAAGAATTGTAAACAAAACAAACAAAGCACTACCATGTTGTGTCGGAGCTCACAACGCAGCAGCCATACTCGGCACCATCTTGAGTTCTTTACTATATCTACATTTTTGCAAACTGGCTTTTACATGCTGCATTCTGCCACAGTTTCCTGGTGAAATGAACACTAGAGGCGCTACAACAACTGTATGTTTTATTCAATTTTCACAGTATTAATCACACACTGCTGTGTTAAGTCATTTAAACTTTTACTATAATGCATCATTTGAAAAACATTACAAATAGTTAAAAGTTTTAGGTTAGGGAGGTGCATTTTACTCATCAAAACCTCCATCTAATATTCACCTTAAAGACCCCGTCTGATTACAACACAATTTTACTTGGCATTTATTTTACACATTTCACTGGAAAACAGCAGCCAAATGTGTAATAAGCACATAATTTTGTTTTGCAAAAATGTTGCCACGGACACACAATTTTCATGAGATCAAGCCAACACAATTATGGTGTGTTCACGTAATGTCGGAATTACTGTAATTATGAGATGGCAACTCGGATTCTTCTCAGACCTTGGAAATTATTTGTTTTTATAGGAACTTTAATAACTCTAAAACTAATCCATGTGTGTCTTTGTTGTTCATGACAGCAGAATATTTAACAGCTACATCAATTCATGAATTCACCTCTACTGTGTGTTTTTTTTTTTTTTATTTATTTATTTTAACAAGAACAAAGAAAGCAATCTAGCTAACACTGGCTATAAAAAAGTCATTTGTAACGGATGGGCAAGGATGCCGCGGGAACTGGCTGAGCAGTCAACGTAAACTTTTAATAAACAAATGAACAAAACACAACATAAAACTGCTTTCCAGCATAACACAAAACACACGCAGGACTGCTGTGTGCATCTCTCTGTCTCTCTCTCTCTCTCTCTCTCTCTGTCTCTCTCTCTCTGGCATCTCCGGCTCTTCCTTCTTCCCACTCCCGCTGATTGGGCAACTCAGTGCTGGGCGTGCATCCTCTCGGCCCGGCCACACCCTTCTCCTCGTCACATACCCCCACCACCCGATTCAGGTCGGGGAAACCTCCAGTCTGACTTACAACCCCCCCCCCCCCCCCCCCCGTCACCGGCTGGTCTTCCCCACCTCCTGGTAACCTGGGTAGGATGAGGAAGGGCAAGGGGAGAGGGAAAGAGAGCAGGAGAGACAGAGAGAGGGAGAGATAAAAGAAAAGGCTCTACTTCGGCTCCTGTGGGCATGCCGCCCACCCGGTCCTCAGCTGCTCCTCCGCCCCCTGGTGACTGGCAGTGGCTTCACTGTCCCCTGGCGGCAGGCAAAGGCTCCTCCGCTTCCTGGCGGATAGCAGTGACCCCAACATCCCCTGGCGGACTGCAATGGCCCCTCCGCCTCCCATTGGATGGCAGCAATGAGTTCTCCCAGACAGCGTGCTCTTCGTCCTTTCCCGGGTTTCGGCACCAATTTAACAGATTCACACGATGGGTAAGGAGGAGGCGGGAACCGGCTGAGTAATGTAAACTTTTAAATCAAACTAACTAACACACATAGATGAACATAAAACCAGGTTGGTTAGTGAACTGTAACAGGTGAATGGAAATGATCTGTAACAGAGAAATTTAACTTTATGGGGTATATAGACCATGCCCTGAACCATCGATACTGCATTTAATATACCTCGATTTGCAATTGGGTTACTCAAAGTATTTAAATAAAACACTGGAGGTGTACTTGCATTTTGTTGCCTTTCCTTGCATTGCTTTGGTTCTTTGGCTGGGTCCATAGGATGTTCTGGTTGTTCCATCGATGTTTTGGACCTCTGTTAAGATCGTGGACGGCAGTTAGTTTGGTGCTGGAATAATCAGGCGGGGCTTTGAAGTGAGGCTCCCGCAAGGGGAGGTTCTGTTTAGTTGAGGTTTGAGGTTGAAGTTGTCTTGAGCCAATCAGAAGTGTATTTTGCTGGGTCACATGGTCATTTCTGTCCTCCCCTCAAGATAATTAATTTATGGCCTTTGTTCTATGGTTTGTCAGTTTTCCCCCTCAAAAAGTGAACATACTTTTATCCTGACTGTTATATAATGAAATTGGTGTAAGAGACATGACATTTGTGAACATCAAACGTTCTCTACATAAACAGGCAAGCATTTACATATGAAACATGACACACTTTCATGAATATTCAATGTGTTAGTTACAAAAACATGAAAATACCTGATTAAAAATCATTATGGATAATTAAATGGATTTACAACATGGATAATACAATACACATTATGAAAAACATACTTGTCAGGGTTATCATTTGCATAGGATGCATTTGTCCATATTTTCAGTATAATCTTACATATGGCTGTGTAATTGGATTGAAGTGAAATGAGAAAGTCCAAAGTCCATGTAAAATGTTCATGAATTAAGCTTTATGTGAGCTGCTGAGCTGAAAACATGCCTCATGATTAGTATAATAATTTTAAGCATAGAGAGTTGGTTATATTGAAGAAAAGTGGATTTCCATGGGTTTTATAGAAGAGCAGTCCTCTGCAAATGACCAATCATGTGATGACCATTAATGTTAAGGGCATTCCTGATTTACAACATGGATGAGGAGGGGTCTTGGTGCGTCCACAGAACTCTCTTTTCCTCAAGACGGTTAAGGTTAGGCAGCTGTGCATTTTGTCTCATCTGCACAGGGTTGCTTCAGACTTCAGGGCATTGTCTTTGGCAGAGTTTTTAAATGTATTGCCCTAAGGAATTTCATTGTGACTACGGGCCTATGTGTCTTAGTTTTAATATCTTGGAAGGAAAATATTAGTTTACATCCTGGATTCAAGTCATTCTTCTGCATAGAAATTGTAAATTATTCTGCCTATAAGACCCTACAGCGTTTCAAACAGAAATATATGTTATAGCGACAACAAGGAGGTTAACCCATCATGACTCTACCCACTCTAGCAACTGGGCAAATTGGTTGCTTAGGAAGCCTGACGAGTCACTCAGCACGCCCTTGATTTGAACTTGTGACTCCAGTTATGGTCGTCAGTGTCTTTACTTGCTGAGCTACCCAGGCCCCAATAATGAGTTCTTAATAAATATGTTAATGTTTTTTACAAGTTGGAATCTCTTAATTATGGTGGTTCTGACATGATATGAACACTAAACATTCCAGTAATTCGCTTTTTATCAAAACTACTTAAAGCATTGTTAATGGAATCATTTGTAATGTAAAACAAATCTTATAACTCTTTACATTTTCCACCCCTAACTGTATCACACCAGAGGTGCGAAGCCGACTGCTTTCCCGAGATCAATAATTCATGTGGGTTCTGTGTTTTAATAGTGCTTGTAAACTCTTATCAACACATTTGAGACACAGTGTGTACCGACTCATTAGCTGGAGAAGGATTAATGGTGAGTTTACCATTTAATCAACACTGTTCACCCACCCAGAGCTCTCTTGTTCATCAGAGAATAAAGTATACTTACAGTTATTGTGTTTGCTCTTCTGTTGTGTGTTCTCTTCTCAGTCTCTGATTAGAAGATGTTTCACAACATCATGCCGAACTTTCCAGAACTGCATTTTATTAGTCTTTCAGGTCTCAAATGTTGTAGGTTATATATACATTTTATACATTTTGGGGGGCAGAAAGGAACACTGGGTAACTCATTCTGCAAATGCCGTCAGAAATGCAAGAGGCTGTTGACAGACTTTATCTTTTGACTGTTTTTAAGTGAGTCATTCTGTGTTGTAGCTTTTAATGCCTCTTCCTTCATAATACACACTAGATTACAGACCAACATCCAGTTAACAGGAGCTGAAATTACAACACAAAGACCAGCAGTCTACTTATTTTGCTCTCTATGTATTTAACAGCATGAATATTCTGCTGAACATCTCCTTTTATGTTCCACTGAAGAAACAGACAGGTGATATATCATTACAGTGGATGAAGTTTTTACCATGTCTCTTGTGCAGTCGTTTGTGTATGGTGTGTGTGCTGTGTGGGGTTAAAGAGTGACTGTTCTTCCTCGTAATTCTCTTTTCCACATGTCGTTCATTAGCACAGTTCTGCTACAAGAGAAATTGCTTCCTCCGGCAGTACCGGATGAAATTTATGCATTTCAGCACATTGTGTGTTTTTGATTCTGTTTGTACTGTGCGGTTGGAGTGACCGACGGCTGGTTTGTGTTGAGGGTTTTGTGGGGAACACTAGTGTGTTAAAAGCTTTACTTTTGATATTTATGTTAAGAAAGAACATTTATAGTTGAATTACTGAAGAGAGTTGTTTCTTTGAATTCAATTTTATCCTTGAATTAGTGAGTGTGTTGAAGATGGATGCACTACTGTGGAAAAAATTAAATACAAATAAATAAATACAAATACAAATCCTAATCTGGATGTCACTGGATAAATATTTTATTTTGTGTTGCTAAAGACAGTGTCATGACCACACAAACCAATGTGTTGTATAATGTTTATCGATGTGTGTGTGTGTGTGTGTGTGTGTGCGCGCGCGCGTGTGTGTGTGTGTGTGTGCGTGTGTGTGATCTTGAGCTGTGCTTCTAAACAAGTTTTGCTTCAGGACTCAAGTTGGAGATAAAAAAAAAAAAAAAAAAAACTACAGCAGAATGTCCTTAAGATCAAATATGAAATGTATTAATACTGTATTACAGTTTTCAAAGATGAGTTCATATCATCTCACTTTGAAAAGTTAATCAATCTATTTTACTGTGCTAACTGTACACGATTATATGGTTATTTGCATTGTATTATTTGCATTTGACATTGTTTTTTTTCTGAGAATTACCATAACAGCAGTCATCTGTTGTCATGATTTACTGTTCTCTCTCTTGGCTGCTTTTTATGGTTTGTTGCAGTTGTTTCTTTGTACTTTTGATGAAGTGTTAGGAGAGATGATGGACTTCCATTGAATCAGTCAAGACTTTGACATGGTGTAGATTTTGTGTTAGTAATATTGGAACAAACTGATATTCCAGCATGATCTCATAAAAAAAAGATGTGACACTGGAGACATTTTTGCACAATGATATTACATGGTTTGTGACTGTGAAATGTCCACCGTGTGGTGCTGGAAACAGATGAGGTTTTTAAGGTTAATGTTCTATGGAGTTTTAAAGGGGTCATGACATGAGGAATCAAATGTTCCTTTAACTTTTAACATATAAGAGATCATTGTACTATAAAAACACACTTTACATTTCAGATCTCAAAACTTTTCACTGCAAAAAGAGCATTTGTTGAAACCAAGTAGCAAAAACTACTTCATACTGTGGTAGACATTTGCATCTGACCACCTCCAAAACAACATATCAATGCCTACTTTTAATCACTTCTGTCGTCCCGCCCATTAGTGGTGAGCAATGAGGGTGACAAATGATCATGTTTTATTTGTGTGTACAAACTTTACTAATATTATAAGTGAACCTCTAAGAACATTTTAAAATAATAAAAAAAGACATGTCATGACCCCTTTAAATCAACAAAACCGATCTCCTGACCCTGAACCTTATCCTTCTGGGGTCTGAGGGTGTTTTGGGCCCTGGAGAAGTTTTGACATGCCTTGACATTTGTGCTTTTTTCAGTTGCTTAAAAACATATTAATGGCTAAAGTCTGATAACACTGTATTCAGCACAAACTGGGCTACAATAATATGTGAACAACATGTATGTACATGTTTGTATTTTTGAGAAAATAACATTTATGCATGGTTTTTGAAAAAACAAAATATTTAAGTAACTGAAATAAGGCCATATAACACACACTAAACATTTGTTCACAAGACTTTTGAGAACTGGATCTTGTAGCCTAGAGTTTTTGCTACAAAATGATGTGAAAACCATCCTGATCACTCATTCATACAAAACAATATAGTAATTTAACTTTTGTAAGATACTTTTAGTGTTAGAAAGGCCATATGTGAGGAGGTGTGGATGATCATGAATATTAATGTGATTCATACCTGAGGAGACAAAGACCCCTCCCCTGAGAGAGAATGAATGTGAGGAGACTTAATGATTGAATGTATTGTTTGTAGCTTATTTACAAAATCAAGTTTAAGTTAAAAGAAGTAATCTGACCATACATTTTCTTTACATAAAGACTTAACTTAAAAACTTTAGACCTACACTACCGTTTAAAAGTTTATAGATCTGTAAGACTTTTTTAATGTTTTTAAAAGAAGTCTCTTCTGCTCACCAAGGCTGCATTTATTTGATCCAAAATAGAGCAAAAACAGTGATATTGTGAAATATTTTTACAATTTAAAATAACTGTTTTCTCTTTGAATATATTGTAAAATGCAATTTATTCCTGTGATCAAAGCTGAATTTTCAGCATCATTACTGCAGTCTTCAGTGTCACATGATCTTCAGAAATCATTATAATATGCTGATTTTCTAATATGGGCATATTTACAGCACATTTTACACATTTACACCTGAACAGATATTTACAAGCTTCATTGATGATAATGAGGCAGCATAAACACTAGTTAAAATATAATCTAAACATTCATATTATTTTTATATCATATTACATATCATATTTATATCATACAGCTTACAATTTAAATACCTGCTTTAGCTGAAACAACATTTAAATGTAACTAAAACTTTCCTATTAGGACATATTTCAAATGTCAATATTCTGAATCCTGGCTGGCAAGTCTGGAAATAATCCAGCTAGTAAATTATGTACATGTTTATATAAAATAGCATGTCAACTAATGTAAGTAAAACTAAATGACTTACTCATCCGAAATTGTATCCTTGGCTGGATTAAGACGCTCTTCATAATGCAAACGTTCCTCGTCGGAGTCCCGCTCTGCTTCTGAGGAAAATGTGAACTCTTCATCACTATCCAGGACCATCTGTAGAGCTTCCTCACCTGTGTAGAGTGCCATCTTCCAAACGCGCAGAAAAGTGAATGAATCTGATGATGAACTTGATGTTTTTTAAGGCATTGTTGGGGGCGTTCACCATTTGCATTGATCGCCTCAGCACATTACCGTATGAATAGCACCCTCTGCTGGTGGGTGTGATCACATTAGGGATAATTAGCTGAACCTGGAGAAACTGTACATCGCTTTGTTTCATACAGATTACATTGCAGGAGAATATTTGTGTTAAATTTGAATTGTTTTATTTAAAAGTAGACATTTTAAGCTTTCTTTAGACAGATGTTTCATGTTTGTCTGATAAGTATTCGCGGAGTTTCAGTTCATTTTTGTGACGTGTTTCAGAAAGATGCTCGCGGAGACAGACGGCTGAAAGCACACCCCGTTTATTTTCTTTATTTGACAAAAGCACAAGGTTTTGTTGTTATTGTGAGTGTACACAAATAAAAGTAGACCCTTTATAGTTTCTAATGATGTCTTACACTTATCTGTATGCCCAAATATGATGGAGTATTTTAAGTTGTTTCCGCTGTTATGAGGAAAAAATCCAGCAGGACGTGCCGGCGCATCCATCGACCCCAGACGGTTAAACCTTAACCTAACCAAAAGTGTCAGAAAAGGCAAATGTGAGATGAAAAACACATTCACGTCATTTTGTGGTGTTTCTATGACACTTTGGGTTCACGTGTGGACTGGCGTGCTCTTCAGGACTCGTATCCGCTCCTTTACATCACAAGTGCAACGCTCTATCAGTTGAGCTCAATCCGATCACACGCAAACAAGCTTGTAAATGTTGTTGATTATGTAATGCAAATGTTAAAATGAGTCATGCGCTATAGTACAAGTGTTTAGATCAATGGTCTTCAACAGGGGGTCTGCGGTGGTACTGCAGGGGGTCTACAAATTATTGTTTGATCCACCACCAGCAGTGGTAATAATCACTCGCACGCGAGCAAGAGACAGTACCACCGCTCCCTATACCCTAGTCTGCGTAGGGCACCAACTCCCTAGGGAGCACCAGAAACTTCACCGGCTGCCCTTACTCGCACATTATATGTTATTGTAGGACCGGGTAACAGTCACGGAACACAGACGATTGCCTCACGCATACACGTCCCTGGTGAGAGAGGAGTATGTATTTTAGTCCATCCACATTCTGAAGCCCCTCGAACCTGCATGCCAAATCTTCCTCTTGCAGTAATCCTTCCTCATATTCGTGCTTCCCATTTTATTTAGTTATGAACATAATAGATTTGTCGAAATTAGCCCATCGCCCATGCTTATTACAAGCCGCTCATAAAGCAACGCATATCATGTTAAGCAGCGCTGCAGTAGAGTTTTCGCGGTGTGCGGATGTCAGCCTACAGTTTCTTGGATCATTAGTTGTTTTTTGCTTTCAGAACAATAGCCTATACTTTCTTAATATGCATGTACAGTATATGTAACATATATCTCTAAATATATATAGTTACCACTGAGATTATCAAGCTGCCATAGGCTACACTGAGGGTGACTGTCAAAGCAACTAAATTAAAGGTGTGTACAGTCATTGTTTTCCCTCATTATGAAGTTTTACTCCTGCAGAAACGAACAGTAATTTTGAGACATGTATAAAATCGATCACTAACATGAGATGAATACTTCAGGTATAGGCCTATCAGTAACCTTATACTATTTATTTATTATTATTATTATTATTATTATTATTATTATTCTGCATGGACAGGGTCTGTCTTTCTGTCTATTTTTTTTTTTGTTTTTTTGTTTTTTTTTTGTTTGTTTGTTTTTTTTTGGAGGGGGTGTGGCACAGTAATTAAAAATGAAAATTAAAAACAGCACTTCATGTTAAAAAGGTTGCAGATCTCTGCTTTACCTAATTTAATGATTATTTTAATGGCTTTGCAATGTAAACATCATAAAATATGTACATACAATAATATGGTACCATACATGTTTTTATAGGCATAAAATGCAACACTCAGTTTTCAGATAATATGCAGCGGGGGTTCCTGTTCTGTCTGAAGAGCCCTGGTGTAGATAGATAGCATTAAGTGTTTATGAACTGATAATCTGCTGTTTTACTCGTGATTTGTGTGAAAGTGAATAAAAGTCATTGTTGTTGCAAGCAGATGTAGTGTTCATTTCACCAGGAAACTGATGCCATACGTACAAAGAGACACGGAAAAAAAATATTGTGCAAAAATGAAGGCAGAGTAGCGTGATTCTATGAGGTTTGGATTTTCACAGGCATTCCTTCTGGAAATTGAAAACATGAATTGTGTATTTTATAGTCTAGAATTTCTCTTCATTGATTGGTGGATGGTTCAGAGCTCACTGATTTGTGATTGGCTGTTTGTTCTCTGTGATATCTTCTACACTGTGAGCATGTGGATGGCATTCAATTGTATTTAAAGGGTTAAGCTGTTTCTAGTCAAATGTCACTCATTTGGATTCCCGATGTGGGATGATGATGATGTCATTTTGCTATATGTTCCTTATCTTGGTCCTTGGGTTTACAACACGAGACTTGTGTAGATCAGAACAGGGTGATGTGTCTTCAGTAGAAGCTGTTAAACTTTGCCAAACAGTTTTGTGTGTGTTCCATTAGACCTCAGAGGGGAAAAAAAGCATTTGAGTGAGCAATGGCCTGTGGGAGTTGTGCTGAATGAAATGCTTTTTTTCCCACACCTCACTCAAGAAGTGTTCACGTGTTTTTGACTTTGATTTTCTTTCATTTCTTTTCCCTCTTTTCCTTTGAGTTGATCTTTGACATCCAAGCGTGCCCCGGGATGTCTGTCACAAACTGCAGTCCAACGTTGTGACAATGCTTTCTTTCTCCCGTGCCTTTATGACCTTTTTTTTTTCCTTTCTTTTTTTGTTTCTGTTTTTTCCTTCAAGGTCTGGCGCACCTGACGTTAAACAACCAAGGTATGGTTCATTCTGTTTTCCATATTTTTTTTATTTTTTTTTTAGCAAGGTGAAACTCTGTCCGTCTCTCTTCAGCAGCCGCTTTCAGATGTTCCTCCCAGTTTCCCTTCATTTTCTCTGGTTTTCTGGTTTGATTTGACCCCTCTCTTCATCTTATTGTGTTGGTTTATTTCCATGCTGTCCCCCTCACCCTGTGCCCTGAAGACTGGCCTTTGACCCCTGACCTCTCGTCTACAGGTAATGCTCTTCTCTCTTTGAAATGATAATGTTGTGTCAGATGTCACTTGTTGAAATGCTTCACAGTGAAATACAGGACACGTGTGTGTTTGTGTTGAGAATGCACAGAGTTTGATTTCACCGCTCTGTGATCATTCTTATTGTTTGGCAATGATTCACATTGTTCATGAAGTTAGAGTCAGATCTGTTATGAATTCTGTTTTTAAGACATTATTGAAATGATGTGTGACAATTTGAGTTTTCATTTATTTTACACCATTATTGGGATTTTCCTTTGTCTTCTGTTGCTTTATAGTGTGCAATTGATATTTTCTCCTGTTGTTCTCCAAACCTGACTCCTTACACATACTATATTATATTATATTATATTACACAGCTCTCTGGAATACTGGCACCATCTAAAAGTCTGATATTTGTGTATAACAAGGACACATCTGGGAATAAAGTGGTATCAGACCACTCACTCTGGTATTGCAAGTTGTTTTTCCTACTTTTCACATCTCATATTTTTCGATCTATACAATTAAGAAAATTATTTATATATTTGGCAAGTAGTTTTGTAATAAGCAGTATAATGAGCAGTCAGATGGTCATTAATTACAAAATAAACACCAACAGAACTGGAAGTTGATTTCAGCTGTGTCTGGAGACTCTGCGGTCTCTTTTTCTCACGTAATAACATAATTTCAATGCATATCAATAACTCATGTCCATTTATTTATTTATTTGGCAAGTAGACTTGTAATAAGCAGTATAATGAGCAGTCAGATGTGATTTCCGCAAAATAAATGCCAACAGAGTTTCAGTGCAATCTGAAGACGGAATTCAGCTGTTTCTGGAGGTGCGCAAATGTGACGCCAGTGTGGTTAACCTTCGGCCAACGCATTTCGTTAGTGTTAGTGCCAAGATAATACAACTCGATCATTTGCTTCATTTGCGCTTGGGTGGGCATAGGTTTAATTTGGGGTGGGGGTGGCAATACCCCCCTTGATCCGGCACTGCCCTTCAGGGTGATACAAGAGTCTTCCGCTTTACATCAGAATCCTGGTCACCCTGTCTAGGTTTATTTTGCGATAACAACTGGCTGACATGTACATTATCCCTTACATATTATTTTATTTTATATTGTATTTTAGTGTATTTTTATTATATTAAGACTACATTGGTTTTATACTCAGCTAATTATATGGTGAATACAGGTAAATTGGGACACATCAGTGTTAACCCAAATTAGTTTTGGAAGAACTTGTTGCTTTTTTTTAGTAATGGAAGAATATACACTCAAGACCACTTTATTAGGTACACCTGTACACCTACGTATTCATGCGATTATCTAATCAGCCAATCGTGTGGCAGCAGTGCATAAAATCATGCAGATACGGGTCAGGAGCTTCAGTTAATGTTCACATCAACCATCAGAATGGGGAAAAATGTGATCTCAGTGATTTGGAGCGTGGCATGATTGTTGGTGCCAGGTGGGCTGGTTTGAGTATTTCTGGGATTTTCACACACAACAGTCTCTAGAATTTACTCAGAATGGTGCCAAAAACCAAAAACATCCAGTGAGCGGCAGTTCTGTGGATGGAAATGCCTTGTTGATGAGGTCAACAGAAAGTCTACATTGACTCAGATAATCGCTCTGTACAATTGTGGTGAGCAGAAGAGCATCTCAGAATGCACAACATGTCGAACCTTGAGTCGGATGGGCTACAACAGCAGAAGACCATGTTGGGTTAAACTGTTGTCAGCCAAGAACAGAAAACTGAGGCTTCAGTGGGTCTACCATGTGCATGTCACAGCAGAAATCGAGATTTGTCAGACCAGGCGATGTTTTTCCAATCATCTACTGTCCAGTTTTGGTGAGCCTGTGCCCACTGCAGCCTCAGTTTCCTGTTTTAAGTGGCTTGTAGTGGCTCCCGGAGGGGTCTTCTGCTGCTGTAGCCCATCCGCCTCAATGTTCAAAGTGTTGTATGTTCAGAAATGCTTTTCTGCATAGTTGTAACGTGTGGTTATTTTGGTTACTGCCACCTTTCTGTCAGCTTGGAACAGTCTGGTCATTTACATTAGCACTCCATGTTAGTATTCATTATAAGAACTTTTCATTGATGTTTTAATACTGAACTAATGATATTTGAAATCCCCTAACCATCACAAAACAAATTTGCACATTACTTTTAAATTGTACATTTCACTTTTACATATTTAATTGGTTTATTACGCCATATGAATTACAGGGACAGTTGGGGTGTCCTCACAGTGAAGTAAATGTCAGGGTTTCTTACATTGTGAGGCCATCCCCCCCATACTCTTCTTCATATGATGTTGATTGGTTTTGAGTTCCCACTGGTCTGTTTGTGACCTTTATCTGTCATATAAATCCACATGCTGGTTCATTCGTTTGACCCTTGAAGGGTGTTTCCCATAGCAACGAGGTCAGTCAGGTGAATGAAAGCCTTTTCTTTCTAACTATGACCCTAATCCTCAATATAAACCATATTACAGGTTCATACGTTACATAGCACACATCTGTCTGTCCACCCGACATTTTATCAGGATTCATGTCTGAGAAACAACATCCAGTAAGTGTCAGTTATCTGAGTGAAAACGGCCTGTTAAAGATTCTGCAAGTGACTTGTGCTATCAGGGTAACACATGTGAAATTAAAATAATGCAATAAACATTAACTAAACTACAGAACACCCCAATGTACATAACTGATATTAAAAATAAGAAGAAACATAACTCTTCCCATAAAATATAATGAAATGAACTGGGTCATGTAGGGAATTCTGGGATGCCCAATTATTGTTTTTTTACAGTAATTTTCACAATAATTTACCGTAAAAAGTACATGTACTCTCTTGTTAAACATAATATACATTTTTACCGTTAATTATATGGGAAAATCATACTTTTTACATCTAAAGAAATACATTTTACAGTAAAACTACATGTATTGTCTTTAAATATATTACTTTTTTACATATATTTTAAGGTAACTACTTGTTAACCATTTTTTTTTTTTTACTGTAGCATTTTTACAGTCTTTTACTGTTAAAATTATGGACCTTTTTACAGTGTAGTAGATTTATTTTATTAGTGATATTTCACACATATACAATGCTGACAGGAACATAGTCTTGTGTATCAGCATTATGTCTGGTCCACATTACAGATTATTTTGGCCAAAAACGCCCACTTACAGAGGAATAAACTCTATCGACTGACATCACCAATCATGACCAATCATGTTTATTTATTTAATATTTTTTTTACGTGCATACTACGATAAAAGGCTGGTTTGAAATATATATATTTCGAGTGAGTGAGTGACAGATAGGGAAAATCCTGGTTACTTTCGTAACCTCCATTCCCTGATGGAGGGAACGAGACGTTGTGTCGATGTAATGACACTAGGGGTCACTCTTGGGAGCCCCAAACACCTCTGCTTTTTAAAAAAAAGGCCAATGAGAATTGAAGAGTGGAATTTGCATGCCACCCCCCCGGACATATGGGTATAAAAGGAGCTGGTATGCAACCACTCATTCAGGTTTTGTGCTGAGGAGCCGAGACCAGGTCCTGGCCATTTCAACGGGTAGTTCAGCATTGTGGCAAGAGGGACACAACGTCTAGTTCCCTCCATCAGGGAATAGAGGTTACGAAAGTAACCAGGATTTTCCCTATCTGTCACTCACTCGACGTTGTGTCGATGTAGTGACACTAGGGGTCCCTATACAAAACGCCACAACTAGCTGAACTGTGTTACTTAACTGGTGGTGTGTGACAGGCACACTGCTGTGTGCCTCGTAGCCAGCGCACCAGGCTGTCACGTAACCTCCCCCAATGCTCTTATGAGTATCGAATGGTCCATTAGGAACAAGTCGGTTGCCCAACTATAGGAACAGGCTAGCCCAGCCGAGGCCTCTTTTCCCTCTCTTTTCTCCCCAAAAATAGTGGAATTTGTTAACTGACTGGGAGCCATAACTGTCTGCTTCGGGGGGTGTCCCTCCCAAGGGGATGACACAGCGGAGACCACACCCCACCCAAAAGGGGGGGGGGGTATTCTGAGTGGAATACGTCACATGGTCTAACCGAGTCTTGTCAGAAGTATGTCATGTGGAGAGGTCCCATGGTAGGTCCTACCCAAAGGGGGAGGAGTTCCTATAGAGCATGGCGACCGGGGGCAGAGGGGCCTCTGCCCAAGGAAGATGCAGTTTGCCATCAGGGAAACAATTTTGCAGAAGATATCACATGGGGTCACCTTCGGGGAACCAGCACATGTGGAGCACCTACCTCGGTACAGGGGCTCATTAGCGCACATACTGGGCAGGTCAGCGAGTTTTTTCCGCAAACTCAACTGCCAGAGGGCTAAGGAGGAAAGTCATCTTGGGATCACAGTCTGTGAACACAACTAGGAGTCAAGAGCGCATGTTTTCACCTCAAGGGAGGGGAAAGGCGCTATGTGCAAGCGGTACACCAGGCCAGTTTGTCCCGTAACTTACCTGCTTGTGCTTGCCAATACACGGGATGAGACCGGCTCAACCCGGAGATTGTAGAACCTCGCAAAGGTATTGGGTGTTTCCCAGCCCGCTGCTCTGCAGATGTCTGCCAAAGAGGTGCCACTAGCAAGGGCCCAGGAGGCTGCCACACTCCTGGTGGATTGGGCTCGTAACCCCGCAGGGGGTGGTACGTCCTGAGCTTGATATGCCATCGCGATAGCGTCGATGACCCAGTGGACGATCCTCTGTTTGGAGACAGCGCTTCCTTTCCGCTGTTCACTAAAGCAAACAAAGAGCTGCTCGGAGCTTCTAAGGCTCTGCATGCGATCCAAATATATGCGTAAAGCTCGCACCGGACACAGCAATGCCAAGGCTGGGTCTGCCTCCTCCTGGGGCAGCGCTTGCAGGTTCACCACCTGATCCCTATAAGGGGTCGTGGGAACCTTGTACACATAGCCCGGTCGGGGTTTCAGGATCATATGAGAGTAACATGGACTGAACTCCAGGCACGATTCGCTGACAGAGAATGCCTGCAGGTCCCCTACCCTTTTGATGGAAGTGAGCGCAGTCAGGAGAGCAGTCTTCAAAGAGAGTGCCTTAAGCTCAGCTGATTCCAAGGGCTCAAAGGGAGCTCCCTGTAGACCCTGAAGGACTACAGAGATGTCCCACGAGGGGACGAAGCATCTCTAGGCAGTTGATGTGCCAACGCAGCCGGGGGCCAGTCCAGAAGCTAGCGTATGTGTGCCCGTTGCATATGGCACCCCAGCCTGTCTTGGAGGCATCTGTTGTAACCACAACATGCCTGGAGACTTGCTCTAGGTGAACCCCTGCCCATAGAAATGCAAGGTCAGTCCAAGGGCTGAAGAGGCGGTGACAGATCGGCTTGATGGCCATGCAATGTGTCCTGCGGCTCCAGAGAAGCAGGTCTCCTTGCCCCTGGGTCGCCCATCTCAGGGGCGCTTCGAAGCCTTCCTCAGGTTCTTGGTGGCCGGCCATGAGACGGCTGGCGTCTGCTTCCTGCTCTGGGCTTGGGCCATGTGGGTGGGCTGCGGTGGAGCCAGTGTTGTAGTTGCAGGAGAACGCCCTTGGCGATGAGCAGACGGGGTGCGGGGTCTTGAGCCGTGCCGGGGCAGGATGTGCTGTATGGCCTCTGTCTGCTGCTTCACCGCCGAGAACTGCTGGGCAAAGTCCTCGACGGTGTTGCTGAATAGGCCAACCTGGGAGATGGGGGCGTCAAGGAACCGTGCCTTGTCAGCCTCTCGCATCTCAACCAAGTTGAGCCAAAGGTGGTGCTCCTGGACCACCAGGGTGGACATCGCCTGCCCGAGAGACTGCGCCGTGACCTTCATCACCCGGAGAGCGAGGTCGGTCGCTGAGCGCAGTTCCTGCATCAATCCTGGGTCAGAACTACCCTTGTGCAGTTCTTTTAGCACCTTGGCTTGGTGTACTTGCAGGAGAGCCATGGTGTGCAGGGTGGAGGCGGCTTGTCCAGCGGCACTGTAGACCTTAACAGTCAGGGACGACGTAAACCTACAGGCCCTGGACAGGAGTTTCGGGTGCCCGCGCCAGGTGGCACCGCGAGCGCCTTATCCACCTGGGGGATCACTGAATAGCCCCTTGCCGCTCTGCCATCGAGGGTAACGAGAGTGGGGTTGCTGAAATATTGGGACTGGGCAGTAAAAGGTGCCTCCCATGATCTTGTCAGCTCCTCATGCACTTCCGGGAAGAAAGGAACAGGTGCAGGGCATGGCCGTGGGCAGTGCCTCGAGCCCAGGAACCAATCTTCGAGCCATGAGGGTTCAGGGAAGAATGGAGGGCTCCACTCTAGCCCAACACTCGCAGCCGCCCGGGAAAGCATGTCCGTCATTTCCGCGTCGGCCTGGGAATGGGCGACCATTCCCGAGTGCAGCTCTCCAATGCTGTGCTCGATAACTTGTCTTCTTCCCGGGCTCTGAACGAGAGGTCGAACTCACCCTGAGACGAGCCGACGATCTCGTCCAACCGGGGCAAGCGAGTGTGCTGGGGAATGGGAGGTCCATGGGGGAATACCCGGCGGAGGTGGTCCCATTGAGGTCCCCAAATCGCCCCCAGTGCTAACCGGCATGGCCTCATACCTGTAGGTAGAAGGACCGAGGCGGGGAGCTGCTGGGGTGGCTTGCTTTCTTACGAATGCAAGCCATGACCGCAACGTTGCCTTAGTCATGTTCTTGCAATGAGGACAAGACCCATCCACGAACGATGTCTCCGCGTGGGCAGCGCCCAGACATGCAAGACAACAGCGATCGTGGCCGTCAGTAGCGGAGAGATAACGACCGCAACCAGGAATAACACACACATGGAAAGGCATCTTTAAACAGACATTCCGTGTGTGCCGCTCTTTTAGAAAGAAAATATACTCTTTTTAGAATATACTCTTTTAGTTGTTTCTGCCGAAGCACCAGGGGCGTGAGTGGTTGCATACCAGCTCCTTGTATACCTGTATGTCCGGGGGAGTGGCATGCAAATTCCACTCGCCAATTCTCATTGGCCTTTTTTAAAAAAAAGCATAGGTGTTTGGGGCTCCCAAGAGTGACCCCTAGTGTCACTACATCGACACAACGTAGAGTGAGTGACAGATAGGGAACTAAGTACTCTACAGCAGTTCTATGCAGTAGAACATTTCTGAGCTCACAACACATCAAAATGGAAGTAAAAGAGACCACAGCGGGTTCTTCTCCTGTCAGAACAGACACCAACACTGACCACAGAAGACTGGTGAAATGATGCTGCTCTGAATCTTCATGTCTGCTGTGATGTGCAGATGAGAGGCTCTGAATTTGACTTAAACAGCATTAATCCAGGGATCCGTCCTGCCTTGTGTTGACAGTCCAGGCTTGAATTGTATGAAATGAGGAATGTTGACATATTAGACCCCTTAAATTTAAAGGATATTTCACCAGTCCTTCAGCAGCAGTTATGCTCTCATGTTAACATGGAGAATAATCTCAGAGGAATGTTTCCATCACATTGAGGAATCTATTCAATGACAATCCCAGGCCATCCCATCATGGTGTGGACCAAATGAGAATCAACAATCACTGTGAAAAAAAAAAAAACAGTATTGATCACCCACCAATATTAATCCCTCCCACCAACTGTCTGTCCATCCATTGATTCATCCTTCTGTCCATCCATCCTTCTATCCAATCATCCATCCATCCATCTGTTCACCCATCAGTCCTTCCAAACACCCATCATTCATCAAATCATTCATCTGTCCATCATCTGCTCATCTGACCACCCATCCGTCCTTCCATATTTTCATCTGTCCTTCCAAATATCTGCCCATCTGTTCATTCATCCATCCATCCATCCATCCATCTGTCCATCCATCCATCCTTCCAAATATCTATCTATTCATCCTATCCATCCTTCTGTCCATCCATCCATCCATCCATCCATCCATCCTTCTGTCCATCTATCTGTCCATCCATCCATCCATCCATCCATCCTTCTGTCCATCTATCTGTCCATCCTTCCAAACATCCATCCATCCAAAATTCTCTGAAAAAAAGACACATTTGTTTGACCAGTACTAGTAAAACATTCATTATTCACATTATTTAAACAATATACACTGTATATATACATATATGTATACTCTATATACCAGGGGTCGGAAAACTATGGCACGCGTGCCAACATTGCCACGCGGAGGGGTAATCACTGGCATGGCAGCAATGACGAGAGTGGAGAAGACTATTTTATTTATATAAATTCTGCACCTGCATTCCAATCTACATCTTGATGTAATCCTTCCTCATGATCACACAGCATATTTTCATGAGCTGAATGGGAGACTAAACAAAAAGTTAAAATGTGACGAGACTACAGAATACCCAACAGACTTCGGTCAGCTTCGGTCAGGCTGCGCAGATGACAGACTACATTCATTTGTTCCTTTTTGCTTTCAGAACAACACGTGATGTAATAAGGAAAACATCACTATTGATCCTTGAGATTTCCCATACAGGTACACCCTCCTTAAACCATAATCGCATTCAAAATGACATGAAACGATTAAAAGAGAAAACATAAACCCACATCCTGGGATTCAGAAATCTGAGTCTATTCAAAATATAAACTAAACCTGGAAATAAAGTTTTAGGATTTTGCAGGAGCGATTCACCGAAAAGGGCTGAACAGTTAATCGGCTTGTGATGCTCGAATGTCTCGTCACACTTTAATAGTGTTTAGCCTCCCATTCAGCTGATGAAAACACACTATGTGATCATGAGGAAGGATTACATCATGATGTAGATTGGAATGCAGATGCGAAAAACTTATAAATAAAATAGTCTGCTCCTCTCTCACTGTTGCTTGCATGCTAGTGATTACATGATTACAATGACATAATATTATAAATATTTAAGATTACACACAATTTCGTGATCAGTAATCAAATAAGCATTAACCGTGTTAACTCATTGTTATGGGGGATGGCCGGCACAGCCATTGATCAGGAAAATAAAAAATTGCACTCCATGTCAAAAAGGTTGCCGACCCCTGGTATATACTGTATATATAAACATTATTTTCTGTACTGTTTGTTGTTCACCTTGTGCAATTGTGCTCAGCTTTTCTACATTTATTCAGCTTATCTTTCTCTGGCCTCATCATGTGATTGTGGAAACAGAGAAATGCATGTTCAGTTCCAAACCCCAGAGAGGCCCTCAGATTATTTATTTAAAGTTGGCCAACATATTACTAATGGAATAATTCAGGAGACGTTCTCCACAGAGACGTCATTTGACTTGTGTTGTCTTCAGCGTCGAGTCTCCACACACTTATGCTTGGCTTGAAGTTCTCCATGTTTCCTCTCTGTCTGTATCTCTTTGTCTCAATGTTTGGACACGGCTCAATTCCAGGAGAGTAATTGGATGTCTTGGAAGAATCTGAACGTGGGCATTAAGATTGTGTACTCATCACCTGCCCTAGTGGACCTCGTGGTGTTTTTCAAAATGAAGGATTATTATTCTGGTCAGCGCTGATCTTCTGTAGTCACCACACAACAGACACGACCAACATCTCAGACAGATCTCCTGGAGCTCTGACAAACTGACCTGAACACGTTCGGTCAGGACACACAAGAGGATGGAGGCGTGTTTGCGCATTCTCTTAAGATGGTCATTAATATTCATGACCTCAGCATCTTAACAGGAAGTCAAGTGGGAGGGTGTAATGTGGGATTGGAGGTGGATCTGATTTGTAAACTGAGTTCTGTCTGCATTCAGATCCATCAGACAGGAACGCTGTATTCATAACCGACCCGACAGTGAATAATTCCAGCGTACAGACACAACTTCTCCAAACGACTGCATGTGAATGCTGCTGAGAGCAGTTACACATCATGTGTGAGTTTAATAATGATCATCATATTTCAGATGAATACATTGAATGTTCCCTGCTGAACAGAAACAGTTGTTTTTCAAGAGCAAATTCAGTAATGTCATTTGATGACTCACAAATAAGATTTTAAATCCTTTACAGCACACTTACATTCTGAGTATGTTATGTGTGTGCTCAGCTATAGTTTGAGGACACATTTCTCTCCAGAAGTGAGATTAATCTGGCAAAACCTCACTTTGAGGATTATCATGAATGTCAAAATT
>NC_059344.1:68665770-68685770 GCF_019703515.2 Myxocyprinus asiaticus | reverse complement strand
TTTTAATTATGAACTGATCCAAAACCATGCGTTATTAATATGGATGTGCACAGTTTTCAAATACTAAAATCACTATTCGGTTATTCTGCACGTGATTAGAGGTCTTCAACCCGATTGGAGTCCGACGGTACCCAACAAACCCACAGGTTCTGGTCCAGGTTCAGGTTAGTTTATCATGTCTATAGGGCGAGTTACGGGCTGTTCACACGTGCGTCTGTGCTGTTTTTAAATTGTTTTTCAATGTAAAAACGCACTGGACGGATGTCTTTGATCGTTGCGCCACACCACAACTCAGGACCGTCACATTCTTTTAGACACTATTACATTTTACCTGTATTCTGTTTCACCATTTGTTGTGCTTCATCAAGCTGTGTCAGAGCTGGTGTCACAAATCGACAAAGAGGAAACATTCTTTATTCCCAAGTCCCGACTCCCGACAGATAACAGAATAACCTTTGTGAATTCTCGCGGTTAACCAAGTATTACAAAAGGTTACTGTGCACATATTTAGGGTATTAAGGCATCTTTCTCTTTATCATTAAACATTAAATGCATGCAGCACTTAAACATTTTAAATTCGTCCATATTGCATGAATTATGTCGCTTATATGCATTTATCACCATCAGCTTTGTACACAAACAGGATAAACTGCACCTTATCTTTGGAAGCGTGTTGTAAATCAGATGCTGTTCTCTCTGTAGTCCTTCACATAAACGTGCTGCACCCGTGAGACGCAGATTCCCAGAGAGTGCACTCGAGTGTCTGTGCTCGCGCTACTGTAGTCCGTAAGGCTGACATTTACGTGGATTTATAATAGATATCTCTAAATAAATAAATAAATGATTTAGAGCTCAGGACCTTTGGTTTTAGAGGCCCCTAGGCAACGGCCCAATCGGCCCGGTGGTTAATCCTTCCCTGTTAACACATTCTTTCATGAACATCTTTCCACTGTTTCGCATATATATCTTTCTCAAAATTAGTTTTTACCTTCAGTGAAAAGGAACAGTGAATCATACCAATTTATGCAAGAAATGTAATTAATTCTTTTACCATGATGATTCAGATAGATTGCTCTTTACATGCTTTAATCTTACTGCATCTATTGACCTGTTTCATGTTACTGTATGACCGCGCCCCCATGTTTGTGACCAAAATTACATATTGCTGTGCAGTGCGACAAAAACCTGGTAAAAATATGTTTCTATTTAGAAATCTTTTAAATATGCTGTTTACTTACCAGAGCCAAATGTTATTTATATTTTTTTTCAATAACGTTTTAACTTTTAAGTGACTTAAAGGATTAATTCACCCAAAAATGTAAATTCAGTCATTGTTTACTCACCCCTGTGTTGTTATAACTCTATATGACTTTCTCTCTTTTTCTGAACACAAAGGGAGAAATTGTGAATAAATGTTGTGCTCAGTGATGTCATACAATGGCAGTTTATGGTGACCACCTCTTCAAGCTTCAAAAGAACACAAAATTATAATTCAGAAGTCTAATAAATTATTCCATGAGACTCACGATTGTTATGAAAGTATACGATAAGATTTGATGAGAAACAAACTGAAATCTAATGTATTATTTAGTGAAAATGTTCATTGACCGTTGATCTCCTGTGTGTGTTCATGAGAGTGCACGAGAGCAACAGTTCACGCTGACCCCTCATGACATTGGGGGCGTTCAAGCAACAACTTGTTTATCTAAAAACAGCGATAGTGACAACAGAACACAACACAGCTGCACAAAACAGAGAACAGAACTTACTAAACATGTCTGAAGAGTTTGTAGTCCAAGAATTGATGCATTTCTATGCCCAGCCTTATTTTATTGAAACAGAGTACTCAATGAAATGGAGCGATTGAGGAGACGAGACTGTCTGTCACATCTTCTCCGACTGAAGAGAGCGATACATCAGCAAAAACATTTGGTAGGTGTAACATTCTTGGCCAAAACAAATAGTGTTTTTTTAACCGGCTAGCGAGATGCAGTCTTCAATAAACTGTTATGAGAATGTTTTTGGACCGGTCCCAGTTCACAGCGGGCGGAGGTTTTAAAGCATTTTTGATGGTTTTTGCCTTTTTCTGTGACACAAGTCCATTCTGTGATCTAAAATAAATCATCAAGAATGCAAATGACTCCATCTGTAGAGGTTTATGATTATACATACACATGGTTTAACTGAATGTCACATCCGTTACGCAGGATTTGATCGGAGACGATATGCGACCACAAATATTCGATTACACAATGTGTCAAGTACACTTGGACAGTCAGATGGACACTGCAGCTTGATTATAATGGCACATGTAAATGTATGTTGTGTTATTGTCAAAGGTTTAGCTACATGAGACTAGCTGCACTAGCACTCATAAATATTCACACTTACAGCAGCTTTTGACACTATAATCCATGAATGAGTGCAGTGAAGGAATCAAAGTCCCTCGTTTCACCCTTGGACAGTAAAGACTCTATTAAGAGGGTTTAATACCTCTCATGACCTCATTCATTATGTTAGTGAAGCATGGCAGGTGCGGTCACGCGGCCGACGCCATTCTTAACATTCTCTATTCATGGAAATACACAGCGACCTGTTAAATTGAGTGAATAATCTCTGCACTTAAGCCGTTAAAAATACAATTATCCATGTGAACCACAATGAGGCGAGACATTTTCCTTTCAAAAGTGAGTCATTAGATCTCACTAACTCCAACACTTCAGTGTGTTTGGACATAAAGCTGTTAGCTGTTTTTTTCTTGTCTCTTTTATGTGTCTTACACTTTGTGCGTTTCTCTGGAACATAAATATGTATTTAACTAATGAGGCACATAAAAGAACGTCAAACAAAGCGGCTGAATGAATCGTGAGACTCATGGAGTGTTTGTAGTTTTGCTCTCAGTAACACACGGAGGTGGTGTGTGTTTTCTCGCTTGCTGGAGCGTGCGCCGGGGTGTAACAGAGCGCGCCGAATGCCATTAGAAGAGCGTTTGAACACGGGCCGCCACAAGGTGCTAACTGAGCGTGTTCAGTCAGGTCTGGCTCTAATGAGAGACGCAGTCAAATGCCAGAGGAAGATGAGGTGCCGCGCCGCCATCACACCACAAATATCACACCAGCACCAACAGCTTTACTAGTGGAGAGGACGTCTGGGGGATTTAACAGCAGAGGGAGTGTGCAAGATGAGCAATTGTGCTGTTTGGTGCCAAAACCCACTGCAGTTTAAAGACAGATGGGTGAAGTGAGAGAAAAACAGCTTAAACCAGCCTAAGGGGTTAACTGGTCTCCCAGCCTGGCCAAGCTGGTTGTGCTGGTCTGGTTTGATGGCATTAGAGGGGTTTTAGGCACAAGCTGAACACAAGAGCTCTGAACCAGTTAAGACCAGCAAAACACGTTAGGCCGGTTTAAGATGGTTTAGCTGGTCTCCCTGTCTGGCCAACTGACAAGTGTCCAAAACCTGTCTAAAACCAGCCTGACCTGGATGGGAGATGGATCATTCATGTCTGGAGCACAAACAGGACGAGTTACACACTGATCATTTAATTCTGTATTTAGTGTTTAATGTTTAATCAAATATTTGATTGCATTAGTGATGCAGAGCTCTGCCTGTCTTAAGGCTAATACAAAAATGCATATTTAATTCAAATATTTGTTTTCTGTTTGTATTTTGTATTGTATTATTATAAAGAGTATATCTTTGTTTTGTAGGCTGAGTTAATCTCTTAACTGGCATCAGTGAAATTGTCTTAATTAGAACACAGCTTTAGTGTTTATTTACTCTAGATGGTTTTAAATGTAGAGATATTTGTAACGTTGATCCTCCTACAAATGTATTTAGATTTAAAACAGCTGCTTTTCAAGACTGAAGGATTACGTTGAAATAACAATGATGATTTTAAAGCACACGATAATCCTCTTTCCAGATGCTCAGTAGAAACTAGAGAAGGAAGAGTCTCAGCAAACCCTTCATGATTGAGCAAATGTTAATGGGTATTATCACATTCTGCCATTCAGCTGACGTTCTTTCTTCAGTAGAACACTACAGCAGACGTTCAGCAGAATGACCGTCTCAGTCACTATTTAAATGCATCTATTTTTCTTTTCTTTATTGCAATGAAAGTGAATAGTGACTGAGACTAACCTTTCATTTTGTGTTCCACTGAAGAAGTCTTTCAGGTTTGGAACAGCATGAACAGAATTGTCATTTTGGAGGGAACTATTCCTTTAAATGCAGGTGTGGAGAATAAATGGTATATTAGGTCATGGGATATGACATCACTTCTGAAAGAGACATCACCTGACCAGTGTTTGGAGTAGCTATTTAAAAGTAGTGACGCTACTAGTTTTACATGTTCCAGTAACATGGAAACTGTTTTTTGGTCACATTATATTGTGCACACAACATTACAGTCATACAAAGTGAATAATTGAACGATTCTCTTGTGTATGTAGCATAGGAATGCATTTACTAATGTAGTGAGAATCACACTAGCACCAATTGAAATGAACTGGGCCTCACACAAGTCACCAAAGTATATGGTGATTTTTGATCACAAGTCACTTTAGGTACGTATGTGTGTGTGAGTATGAATATCAGACGGCCCCTCCCTCCATCCTCGGGCCACCAGCTAAGGAGTTTCACATTAACAGTATAAAAAAAAAATATACAAATATGATCCAAATGGATTATTCAATAAATTAGAAATATGTAAATTGGAGGGAGCTGGTCATCTGATTAATCTGAAGGATTTGTGAGATTCAGCCTAACCCTTTAGAGCTCTTCTGTATCTACAGAAAGAACACACAGTTGTAATAAAATTAGTTTTATTTACAAAAAAAATTTAAAAAAAGAATAACAAGAACTGCAAAATGGTACTAATATGCTAAAAGAACAAATAAATGAATAGGTGAATAAAGTGCATAGGATGGAAAGATGCAAGTGGTTGAATTGGATGTAGCAATGGCAAAGTATGACTATTATCTTATGAAAGGTAAGTTGCTGTTTCTGTGTTAACAAGTTGAAAACCTTATCCCTAATTAAACAAATAATGCTAAGAAAGAAATCAAGAAAATTATAAACTGATAATATACAGTATACTAATGCCAGGTCTCTGGGAAGAGGTTTAGTAGTGATATTTACACTCTCCTTGATCGATCGATGAGTTCGGTGATGGTGACGTCTTCCACTGGGGCTCAGGGACACATTACAGTGGGAAATCTGGGGAAGAGCTGGATTCCGTTTCAACAGCCTTGGACAGAAAGGAGCTGAGGAATGCTGATCTCCTGGAAGCACCGAGAGGGTTCTTGCAATCTGGAACACGCAGATATACAGCCCTTATGTTGGTGCAAGTTTCTTTATCTGGAATGCACAGATGCACAAAACTTGAAGTGAAGGTTTGCTCGCCAAAGCTAGACCTTGTTGCTGTAGGTATATCCATGTTATGGGGATTCTGAACTTGCCAATGCTTTAGTCTCTTGTAGTGAGACCTGGTTACTTGGTTACCTGGTTACAATCTTCTACTGTCTCTCAGATGGAGACTAAAGACGTTGGATGATCTGATATCCTCTCTCTCATGGAGTGAGACTAGAACGGAGAAGTGTTATAGAAGCGTATCATGTTAACAACTCAGGACTTGGAGTGTTACTGTTAATCTGTTAGCATCTCCCAACACTCAGGCTGTTTTTTCAACTTTTGAGGGAATGTGGTCCTAATTTCCACATATGTGGACATCATGTTTATCAGCACGCTGACACACAAAAAATGAATGGATTTTTTAAAGTGGCATATCAAACAAAACTAGAGACGATACTCTTTATAACTAAACAGGTTTCAGTCCAAAAACCTAGAGGTTCTTACTCATGGGTACCTATTGACGCTGACTACCACATCTGGAGTTGCGAGTTTGAATCCAGGGCATGCTGAGTGACTCCAGCCAGGTCTCCTAAGCAACCAAATTGGCCCGGTTGCTAGGGAGGGTAGAGTCACATGGGGTAACCTCCTCGTGGTCGCTATAATGTGGTTCTCGCTCTCGGTGGGGCGTGTGGTGAGTTGTGCGTGGATGCTCTGGAGAATAGCGTGAAGTCTCCACACGCGCTATGTCTCCGTGGTAACTCGCTCAACAAGTCACGTGATAAGATGCGCAGATTGACGGTCTCAGACGCGGAAGCAACTGAGATTCGTCCTCCGCCACCCGGATTGAGGCGAGTCACTACGCCACCACGAGGACTTAGAGCGCATTGGGAATTGGGCATTCCAAATTGGGGAGAAAAAGGGGAGGTAAAAAAAAAAGTGGTTTCTTACCAGAGGCACTTTTGTCGGCGCTGCACATGTAGTAGCGCTTGTTATGTTGTTGTGTCACGTGACATGGTGCGCCAGAAGTTTAACCCTTAAATGACAGTGTAGAGTCTCGTGAACAGTATTCAATTGGTTTTAATTCATTTAAATTATGCATTGCTATCATTTTTGAGCGCCGGCTTGTGAATGGAGAGCAAGATCGGGAGATGAGAATGGTAAGGATCATCACCTGGCAATGATAGTGTCTAACAGCTGTTTGTCATTGCAGTGAGAGTTGAGATGGGTTTTAAGAGTGAGCCAGACACCTGTGAGCTACCCACGCACACACACCCAGTTGTTGACAGTCTGCTGAAAGCAAGTTTTGTGTTGTAAAATAAATTACTTTTTGAGTTGAATTTCACCATCTCCCACTTCCTCCTTGCACCCCATCATGAACTTTGTTACAGTTGCATTTAGCAAAGCCAAAATACAACATCCACACAGGTGGACACGGGGTTCCACAAGTTTAATGTAGTGAGCTACTTTTTGTTTGTCACTTTTTTAAAAGAGTGTCTTTACTGTTGTTGAGCTACTTTATATTCTGAGCATCTTGACAAACTACAGTCTCAAAGTAGATTGACAAACACCTGCTGAGTTTAACTGAGAGAGACTGCACAGAAATCTCTCTAACTGTATAGATCTGCATTTACATTGACGTTTATCTGAAGTGACAGTTACAGTTCATTCAAGTTGTGCATTCTCTGAAAATCGAACCCTTGACCTTGGTGATGATAGCGGAAGACTCTACCAGTTGAGCTACAGGAACACAAGACCTGGTCTCTTTATCACCTGTAGCTATTTGATCATGTACAGTGGCCCCAAAGCCTGTTTCTTCACTGAAGTCACCTGACTTTCTGAGTGATTTCTGCTGAATGACCTTGAATGAACTGGTGTTGTGTGGAAGTATGAAGTTAACACAGGTGTCCTAAACAGAGGTGGAGTTCAGCACATTCACATGCAACACAAAGTGACTTCATGATTTACACATTACATCTATTTGATCTTCTTTCTGTCAGATGTTTGGCTTGAAAACTGTCTTTACAATAAATCACACCTGCTTTGACATTCTGTTCTCTAATGAAATAACATTTGCACATTTTTAAATGTGATGCAAGTGAACAAATATGCTTTAGGGTCACTGTTTATCTTGTGTTTTTGATCACGTTTTTTTTTTTTTTTTCATTTCAAATGGTTCTATTGCATGCCACTGTTTTATTCTGCCGTCCATCTTCAGTTGAGTATGAACTTCAACATGAACCAGCGGGACACTGATACTTTATGATGAGCCAATATTACAGAGCAAATATTATTAGAACTTCTGGGCAAATTTGACTGTCTTCCTCATTATCTGTCTGTCTCTCTTCATCTCCTAGCAGAGTCTTTATGTAACATGATAAATATTATAATGCACTGAAACATTACTGGGATCATGACTTCTTTGTATGCATTGGCCAGCAGCGCTCATGAGTTATTCTGGCACATGATTATCTGAGTATACTCACAGAGTGATTAAAGTGAATGAACGACATAAGCAGTGATGAAGATGATGATGATGATGAGTGGTGTTGTTAAATCATCATACCTGTAAAAGACTACAGATGCTACATCTGACCGCTTCATTATTATGTGAAAAATGGCATAATTTAGTAAATGATGAATTTCAACATGACACAAACATGTATCAAACAGTAACAGATCTTACTATAACCAAATATTCAAATATTTAGAGACATATTAGTTGAGAAAACGTTCATTGTACAGCTGTTCAGCAGGGAAATACAAAGCATATTATTATAACTGGGTTATTTACAACAATCATTTTGTTTTCTTTAACATAAAGATTAGTGGATTGTTAATATCTTGCAGTTTTATTTTATCCTCATATTTTCGTAAACAGCATGTTTTAATTAAAAGTATTTTTTAAATTAAAAGTATACATCTTTTTCCTCTCATCTTCATTATTGTTGACAATAAAAATAACAAAATTAATTAAAAAATTAAAAAATCAACAACCACCGGTGACCAATGGCAGACCGGGCGAGTATTCAGAAAAGCTGTTTGAAAAAAAATATTATTTTATTCAGTTCTGTTTGGTGACACAAGTGCTGCAAACATGTTGTCTTTCTCTGTTTGTCTGTCTGTCTGTAATTGTCTGTCTGTGTGGATCTCTTGTCTCTCTTTATCTGTCTCTCTCTCTGTCTGTCTGTCAAATCAAGTCAAACTTATTTGTATAGCACTTTTCACAACAGGCGTTGTTTCAAAGCAGCTGTACATGAAATTATGCTATAACAGAAAATGAATGAATATAATGCCAAGATTAGTTATTTATGTTTAGAACAATTAGTGGTTAAAATTAGTAAACTATGTAAGTGTTGTGGGTCAATTATTAAACAAAATTATTTTATATTAACTATAAGTTTTAGTGTTAAAGTACTTGAAGTCATCCCGAATTAACTGAGGAAATACACATAGATACATTGTCCTTTGATTTTGGCAGATGAAGGCTTTTGTTAGTGGTTAATTCATTTTATATGTAGTTATTTTTTTATTTATTTTTTTAAAGACAGTGTTGTCCCTTCTTTGACCAGGTTGATAGAGGTATCATTCATTGAGGATCCTGAGGTATAGACAAGGAAATAAAAAGAATGAAATTAGCATAGATGCTAGTTCACTTACATAAAAAAGTCAAATAATAATAATAATAATAATAATAATAATAAGCATACAGGGAAGTGCTCAAAATTTAAAGGAAAGTGAATACAGAGAACAATGAGTAACAGTAATTTCATCCTCTATGACTCCTTGAGTACAGTGTGAACACAGTCTGTTGTTCACTGGGTCTCCAGTTCTGTCTGTGTCGACATGTCTCTACAGACTCCTTGAGTACAGTGTGAACACAGTCTGTTGTTCACTGGGTCTCCAGTTCTGTCTGTGTCGACTCGTCTCTACAGACTCCTTGAGTACAGTGTGAACACAGTCTGTTGTTCACTGGATCTCCAGTTCTGTCTGTGTCGATCAGTCTCTACAGACTCCTTGAGTACAGTGTGAACACAGTCTGTTGTTCACTGGGTTTCCAGTTCTGTCTGTGTTGACCCGTCTCTACAGACTTCTTGAGTGCAGTGTGAACACAGTCTGTTGTTCACTGGGTCTCCAGTTCTGTCTGCGTCGACTCGTCTCTATAGACTCCTTGAGTACAGTGTGAACACAGTCTGTTGTTCACTGGGTCTCCAGTTCTGTCTGTGTCGACCCGTCTCTACAGACTCCTTGAGTACAGTGTGAACACAGTCTGTTGTTCACTGGGTCTCCAGTTCTGTCTGTGTCGACCCATATCTACAGACTCCTTGAGTACAGTGTGAACACAGTCTGTTGTTCACTGGGTCTCCAGTTCTGTCTGTGTCGACATGTCTCTACAGACTCCTTGAGTACAGTGTGAACACAGTCTGTTGTTCACTGGGTCTCCAGTTCTGTCTGTGTCGACATGTCTCTACAGACTCCTTGAGTACAGTGTGAACACAGTCTGTTTTTCACTGGGTCTCCAGTTCTGTCTGTGTCGACCTGTCTCTACAGACTCCTTGAGTGCAGTGTGAACACAGTCTGTTGTTCACTGGGTTTCCAGTTCTGTCTGTGTCGACCCGTCTCTACAGACTTCTTGAGTGCAGTGTGAACACAGTCTGTTGTTCACTGGGTCTCCAGTTCTGTCTGTGTCGACCTGTCTCTACAGACTCCTTGAATACAGTGTGAACACAGTCTGTTGTTCACTGGTCTCCAGTTCTGTCTGTGTCGACCTGTCTCTACAGACTCCTTGAATACAGTGTGAACACAGTCTGTTGTTCACTGGGTCTCCAGTTCTGTCTGTGTCGACTCATCTCTACAGACTCCTTGAGTACAGTGTGAACACAGTCTGTTGTTCACTGGGTCTCCAGTTCTGTCTGTGTCGACATGTCTCTACAGACTCCTTGAGTACAGTGTGAACACAGTCTGTTGTTCACTGGGTCTCCAGTTCTGTCTGTGTCGATCAGTCTCTACAGACTCCTTGAGTACAGTGTGAACACAGTCTGTTGTTCACTGGGTCTCCAGTTCTGTCTGTGTCGATCAGTCTCTACAGACTCCTTGAGTACAGTGTGAACACAGTCTGTTGTTCACTGGGTCTCCAGTTCTGTCTGTGTCGACCCATCTCTACATATTCCTTGAGTACAGTGTGAACACAGTCTGTTGTTCACTGGGTTTCCAGTTCTGTCTGTGTCGACCTGTCTCTACAGACTTCTTGAGTGCAGTGTGAACACAGTCTGTTGTTCACTGGGTCTCCAGTTCTGTCTGTGTCGACTCGTCTCTATAGACTCCTTGAGTACAGTGTGAACACAGTCTGTTGTTCACTGGGTCTCCAGTTCTGTCTGTGTCGACCCGTCTCTACAGACTCCTTGAGTACAGTGTGAACACAGTCTGTTGTTCACTGGGTCTCCAGTTCTGTCTGTGTCGACCCATATCTACAGACTCCTTGAGTACAGTGTGAACACAGTCTGTTGTTCACTGGGTCTCCAGTTCTGTCTGTGTCGACATGTCTCTACAGACTCCTTGAGTACAGTGTGAACACAGTCTTTTTTTCACTGGGTCTCCAGTTCTGTCTGTGTCGACCTGTCTCTACAGACTCCTTGAGTGCAGTGTGAACACAGTCTGTTGTTCACTGGGTCTCCAGTTCTGTCTGTGTCGATCAGTCTCTACAGACTCCTTGAGTACAGTGTGAACACAGTCTGTTGTTCACTGGGTCTCCAGTTCTGTCTGTGTTGACCCGTCTCTACAGACTTCTTGAGTGCAGTGTGAACACAGTCTGTTGTTCACTGGGTCTCCAGTTCTGTCTGCGTCGACTCGTCTCTATAGACTCCTTGAGTACAGTGTGAACACAGTCTGTTGTTCACTGGGTCTCCAGTTCTGTCTGTGTCGACCCGTCTCTACAGACTCCTTGAGTACAGTGTGAACACAGTCTGTTGTTCACTGGGTCTCCAGTTCTGTCTGTGTCGACCCATATCTACAGACTCCTTGAGTACAGTGTGAACACAGTCTGTTGTTCACTGGGTCTCCAGTTCTGTCTGTGTCGACATGTCTCTACAGACTCCTTGAGTACAGTGTGAACACAGTCTGTTGTTCACTGGGTCTCCAGTTCTGTCTGTGTTGACATGTCTCTACAGACTCCTTGAGTACAGTGTGAACACAGTCTGTTTTTCACTGGGTCTCCAGTTCTGTCTGTGTCGACCTGTCTCTACAGACTCCTTGAGTGCAGTGTGAACACAGTCTGTTGTTCACTGGGTTTCCAGTTCTGTCTGTGTCGACCCGTCTCTACAGACTTCTTGAGTGCAGTGTGAACACAGTCTGTTGTTCACTGGGTCTCCAGTTCTGTCTGTGTCGACCTGTCTCTACAGACTCCTTGAATACAGTGTGAACACAGTCTGTTGTTCACTGGGTCTCCAGTTCTGTCTGTGTCGACTCGTCTCTACAGACTCCTTGAGTACAGTGTGAACACAGTCTGTTGTTCACTGGGTCTCCAGTTCTGTCTGTGTCGACCCGTCTCTACAGACTCCTTGAGTACAGTGTGAACACAGTCTGTTGTTCACTGGGTCTCCAGTTCTGTCTGTGTCGACATGTCTCTACAGACTCTTTGAGTACAGTGTGAACACAGTCTGTTGTTCACTGGGTCTCCAGTTCTGTCTGTGTCGATCAGTCTCTACAGACTCCTTGAGTACAGTGTGAACACAGTCTGTTGTTCACTGGGTCTCCAGTTCTGTCTGTGTCGACCCATCTCTACATATTCCTTGAGTACAGTGTGAACACAGTCTGTTGTTCACTGGGTTTCCAGTTCTGTCTGTGTCGACCTGTCTCTACAGACTTCTTGAGTGCAGTTTGAACACAGTCTGTTGTTCACTGGGTCTCCAGTTCTGTCTGTGTCGACTCGTCTCTATAGACTCCTTGAGTACAGTGTGAACACAGTCTGTTGTTCACTGGGTCTCCAGTTCTGTCTGTGTCGACCCGTCTCTACAGACTCCTTGAGTACAGTGTGAACACAGTCTGTTGTTCACTGGGTCTCCAGTTCTGTCTGTGTCGACCCATATCTACAGACTCCTTGAGTACAGTGTGAACACAGTCTGTTGTTCACTGGGTCTCCAGTTCTGTCTGTGTCGACATGTCTCTACAGACTCCTTGAGTACAGTGTGAACACAGTCTGTTTTTCACTGGGTCTCCAGTTCTGTCTGTGTCGACCTGCCTCTACAGACTCCTTGAGTGCAGTGTGATCACAGTCTGTTGTTCACTGGGTTTCCAGTTCTGTCTGTGTCGACCCATCTCTACAGACTTCTTGAGTGCAGTGTAAACACAGTCTGTTGTTCACTGGGTCTCCAGTTCTGTCTGTGTCGACCTGTCTCTACAGACTCCTTGAATACAGTGTGAACACAGTCTGTTGTTCACTGGGTTTCCAGTTCTGTCTGTGTTGACCCTTCTCTACAGACTTCTTGAGTGCAGTGTGAACACAGTCTGTTGTTCACTGGGTCTCCAGTTCTGTCTGTGTCGACTCGTCTCTATAGACTCCTTGAGTACAGTGTGAACACAGTCTGTTGTTCACTGGGTCTCCAGTTCTGTCTGTGTCGACATGTCTCTACAGACTCCTTGAGTACAGTGTGAACACAGTCTGTTGTTCACTGGGTCTCCAGTTCTGTCTGTGTCGATCAGTCTCTACAGACTCCTTGAGTACAGTGTGAACACAGTCTGTTGTTCACTGGGTCTCCAGTTCTGTCTGTGTCGACCTGTCTCTACAAACTCCTTGAGTGCAGTGTGAACACAGTCTGTTGTTCACTGGGTCTCCAGTTCTGTCTGTGTCGACCTGTCTCTACAGACTCCTTGAGTACAGTGTGAACACAGTCTGTTGTTCACTGGGTCTCCAGTTCTGTCTGTGTCGATCAGTCTCTACAGACTCCTTGAGTACAGTGTGAACACAGTCTGTTGTTCACTGGGTCTCCAGTTCTGTCTGTGTCGACCTGTCTCTACAGACTCCTTGAGTACAGTGTGAACACAGTCTGTTGTTCACTGGGTCTCCAGTTCTGTCTGTGTCGATCAGTCTCTACAGACTCCTTGAGTACAGTGTGAACACAGTCTGTTGTTCACTGGGTCTCCAGTTCTGTCTGTGTCGACTTGTCTCTACAGACTCCTTGAGTACAGTGTGAACACAGTCTGTTGTTCACTGGGTCTCCAGTTCTGTCTGTGTCGACCTGTCTCTACAAACTCCTTGAGTGCAGTGTGAACCCAGTCTGTTGTTCACTGGGTCTCCAGTTCTGTCTGTGTCGACTTGCCTCTACAGACAGACTGGGCTCACTCACACAATACTTCGTCAGAAGCTTCCTGTGACACGACGGTCTTTCATTTTGGTCAGATATGATGCCAAAATATATTCTGTCTTCATTTTTTTGGAAATAGGTTAATTAATGTTTATTTATTTGAGTTTTCTTTGCCAATGATGAATATATTCTTCTTGAGTCATGTTTTGTATTTGTTTTAATTTTTCCTGCCTGCATTGAATTGATACATTCAGCTGGTGTTTGTCCACTAAATACTCTAAAGTGTCACTCGCTGGGTGTGCTGCTCTGTGTAAAAACACACAGTGATGGGGATATTCTGGGGAAGAGTCTGATAGGTGGAACCAGAATTTATGGCTCTCTTTTGAATTTCAGCCAAGAGAGGGAATCTGCCCAGTTCTGCCCGACAGTCCAGATTAGAAGCACTTCTGTGAAGTCCCAGGATATTTTTACAGAATTCAAGGTGGAAGATTTCTACTGAACTTTTGTCCCAGGTGTCATAATTCAGTTTACATTTGGGGCCCCAGATTTCACTGCCATACAGAAGGATGGGTTTGATGACTTTGTCAAATATTTTCAGCAACAATTTAATATGGAGGTTAAATTTAAATAGTGATTATCTTATGCTCTAATATCCCCGCCGAGCCTTGTCTGTTAGGTCTTTTACTGCTATAGGTCAAATTGTCCAGAGGACGAAATTGTCAGGCCTAGATAATTAAAACTATTAACATGACTAAGATTTGTTCCCCCGAGTGGAACAATAGATTTTTTGTCCTCAAGACAATTTTTCTTTTGAAATGACTTTGGACTTGTCCATGTTGATTGGTAATGTCCAGTTACTGCAGTCATTTTCTAGAATTGAGAGGCTTTCACGTGATCCCGCTTCAGTAGGTGACAAAAGCAGCAGGTTGTCTGTATATAGAAGACATTTAATTTCTCTGTCCTCTAGATTGAGTCCAGTGCTAGATGAGATTTGAAGCATTGTGGCCAATTCATTGATATAAATATTAAATAAAATTGGACTTAGGCTGCAGCCTTGAAGAACTCCTTTATTTTGGCTGAAATATTCACTTCTTCTGTTATTTATTTTATTACAGCATTTGTTGTCTTTGTACATGTCCTTTATTAAATCATAAACCTTCCCTGCTATTCCACTCTGAATCAGTTCAAATGCCTTTTTAAAATTAATGACACAACCACATATCTCCCCCTGCTTTGTTTGGCGGACATGTTTGTGCAGTGTGTAGATATGATCAGTTGTTCTCTGTTTTGACATGAATCCAATTGGACAATTATGTAAAATCTTGTGTTCTTGGAGAGATTGGGTTATTCTGTCATTTATAATGCAACAGAAAATGTTGCTGCTCACTGAAATGCCCCTGTAGTTGTTTGGGTTAATTGTGTCACCTTGTCTGAAGATTGGAGTGATTTGATTTTCTTTCCAATTCTCATGAAAGTATCCCGATTTTAAGAGCAAATTGAATCATTTGAGAATGGCCTCATTCAGTTTGGGGCTGCCATGTTTCAGCATCTCATTCCAAAATTCCAAATTCCATCTGATCCACTAGACTTTTTATTTTTGAGGGATTTGATCTTTTCAGTGATTTCCTTCAGTGATATGGGGGTGTCCAAATGATTTAATTGACCCTTTATTGTGCATTCCAGATTATATATTTGGGTAGTCAGAATGTTTTGGGTGGGGTTTCGTTCATTTTGTGTATAAAGGATTCCAAAATGTTCTGTCCAAGTGTTCGGGTCACAGATGGGAATTTGTTCTTCTTTGGACTTATTTAAGTTGTTCCATAATTCCCAGAATGAATTTTGATCAATTGCTTCCTCTATTTTGGTGAGCTTTGTTGTCATATGTTGACAGCTCTTTTGCTTTTTAGCAGTGACTTGTACTTTTTAAGAGTTTGTTGATAGGTGGTACATGTTAGTTGATTTGTGGGGTCTCTGTGTTTTTTATTTGATAACAATCGTAGTTCTTTTCTTAACATTTGACATTCTTTATCAAACCGGTCTGCTTTAGGGATTCCCTGTTTTCTCCTGTTCAGTTACATTTTTTTCAATGATTTGCTGGCAACAGTGAAAACTAATTTAGTTAACTGTTTTGTTGCCAAATTAATGCTTTTCTCATCTTTTCCAAATATGGTGAAGAGAAATGCATCAATCATGTTCTCAGCATAACTGCTGTGGAGTTCAGCTTCATACTGGGCTGGACTCTCTGGTTGGGAGCGGATACAGTTTAGACTTCTGATCTGAAGATGGTAGAACACTGGCTGACTTGTTCAGACTAATAACTATGTGACAGTGGTCTGAGAAAGTAATTTATCTCGTTTTGGTCTAGATCTGTGATGGCGTAGTCCATTGTGCTGCTGCCTAGAGAAGAGCAGTAGTTAAATCGACCCAGAGAATCACCCTTTATTCAGCCGTTAACTATATAGAGACCCATATTTTACAGAGCTGCAGAACTTGTTTTCCATTTCCGTTTATTGTGTTGTCATAGCTCTGACATAGTTTAGTGGAATGTTTATTTTGATGTATATTTGTGTTGTTTGTAATGAACTAATATTATCCAGTTCTATTCCAGTTCTTGCATTCAGATCCCCCATTATCAGGACTGAGCCAAGACACTGAAACTGAATGATCTCAGACTGTAATGAAATAAAAAACCTCTTTCTCTCTCTTCTCTGTCTGTCTGTCTGTCTGTAACTGTCTGTCTGTGTGGATCTCTTGTTTTTCTCTTTATCTGTCTCTCTCTCTGTCTGTCTGTCTGTGTGGATCTCTTGTCTTTCTCTTTATCTGTCTCTCTCTCTGTCTGTCTGTCTGTGTGGATCTCTTGTCTTTCTCTTTATCTGTCTCTCTCTCTGTCTGTCTGTCTGTAACTGTCTGTCTGTGTGGATCCATTTCTCTCTCTTTATCTGCCTCTCTCTCTGTCTGTCTGTCTGTAACTGTCTGTCTGTGTGGATCCATTTCTCTCTCATTATCTGCCTCTCTCTCTGTCTGTCTGTCTGTCTGTCTGTCTGTCTGTCTGTCTGTAACTGTCTGTCTGTGTGGATCTCCTGTTTTTCTCTTATCTGCTTCTCTCTCTGTCTGTCTGTCTGTAACTGTCTGTCTGTGTGGATCCATTTCTCTCTCTTTATCTGCCTCTCTCTGTCTGTCTGTCTGTAATTGTCTGTCTGTGTGGATCTCGTCTCTCTCTTTATCTGTCTCTCTCTCTGTCCGTCTGTCTGTAATTGTCTGTCTGTGTGGATCTCTTGTCTCTCTCTTTATCTGTCTCTCTCTCTGTCCATCTGTCTGTAATTGTCTGTCTGTGTGGATCTCTTGTCTCTCTCTTTATCTGTCTCTCTCTCTGTCCGTCTGTCTGTAATTGTCTCTCTCTCTGTCTCTCTCTCTCTGTCTGTCTGTCTGTAATTGTCTGTCTGTAATTGTGTGTCTTTGTGGATCTCTTGTCTCTCTCTTTATCTGTCTCTCTCTCTGTCTGTCTGTCTGTAATTGTCTGTCTGTGTGGATCTCTTGTCTCTCTCTTTATCTGTCTCTCTCTCTGTCTGTCTGTCTGTAATTGTCTGTCTGTGTGGATCTCCTGCCTCTCTCTTTATCTGTCTCTCTCTCTGTCTGTCTGTCTGTAATTGTCTGTCTGTGTGGATCTCCTGCCTCTCTCTTTATCTGTCTCTCTCTCTGTCTGTCTGTCTGTAATTGTCTGTCTGTGTGGATCTCTTGTCTCTCTCTTTATCTGTCTCTCTCTCTGTCTGTCTGTCTGTAATTGTCTGTCTGTGTGGATCTCTTGTCTCTCTCTTTATCTGTCTCTCTCTCTGTCTGTCTGTCTGTAATTGTCTGTCTGTGTGGATCTCTTGTCTCTCTCTTTATCTGTCTCTCTCTCTGTCTGTCTGTCTGTAATTGTCTGTCTGTGTGGATCTCTTGTCTCTCTCTTTATCTGTCTCTCTCTCTGTCTGTCTGTCTGTAATTGTCTGTCTGTGTGGATCTCTTGTCTCTCTCTTTATCTGTCTCTCTCTCTGTCCGTCTGTCTGTAATTGTCTGTCTGTGTGGATCTCTTGTCTCTCTCTTTATCTGTCTCTCTCTCTGTCCGTCTGTCTGTAATTGTCTGTCTGTGTGGATCTCGTCTCTCTCTTCAGGCATGTTCCAGTTTCACTGAAGTGTTTGATGAGCTCAATCACTTGCCGTTCTCGCTCATATATGAGCGACTGTGTTATAACCAGCAGAGCAGATGATTATATCTATATTTCACTGCATTAATAACAACTCTCAAATTAAACGCTCAGGCAACATCCGCTTAGCGTACATAGAAATCTGCTTTCCTCTGAGTATTGTGACATCTCTCGCTCTGAACAAATGTAGTCTGCCACAATAATGACGTACAGCTGAAAAATGAGAAAGGGTCGTGCAATGTGTAAACAAGTTTCCACACTTATTGTGTAACTACGTTGAGACAAACTGCATGTAATAATGAGCAAATCAAACAGATTGTTTTTACAGACAAATCTGATCAGGACCATCACCGATAGACAGCCAGACAGACAGATAAATAATCTCTTTGCATTTTCTAATTTTTTACTGAAAGTCAAATTTTAAAATATAACCCTCTTACCCAAAGCTATTGTAAGAGCAAATGACCAAACATGTTTATTTATTTCGTTTTTAAAAATATTTATTATTATTTTTATTTTATTTATGTGAAATATGCATTTATCATAATTACAAGCCAACATTTGGTACCAACCAAGCTAACCCCTACTACTGTAAGTGATAATAATTAAGTAGTTCTTTTTTTTTTTTTAATCATTTATTGATGTTAATTGTTACAAAATAACAAAACATGACTGCAATCAGATGCAGTTCTAGGGTCAGTGGATATTCAGGGTTTAGTCCAGACCTCTGTGGATACATATGGGACCAGTTACCTGACTCTTTATTTTCAGGGTTATGTATCTTAATTATATGCTAAGTCAAAACAGTTTTCAGTACCTTATCAAAACATGCATTTTGACCACACACACACACACACACACACACACATACAAATACATACACACGCACGCACACACACACACACACACACACACACACACACACACACACACACACACACACATACCAATACGTACACGCATGCACACACTCACACAGACACACACAGCACACGCACGGCCACACACACACAGCACACATACACACACACAAGTACACACACACTACACACACACACATACAAATACATACACATGCACACACACACACACACACACACAAAGACACACACAGCACACGCACGGCCACACACACAGAGCACACATACACACACACAAGTACACACACACACATACAAATACATACGCACACACGCACACACACAAACAAACACACACATACACAAACACATACACACACACAGCACACGCACGGCCACACACACACAGCACACATACACACACACAAGTACACACTCACTACACACACACACATACAAATACATACACATGCACAAACACACTCATACACCTGCACACACACACACACACACAAAGACACACACAGCACACGCACGGCCACACACACAGAGCACACATACACACACACAAGTACACACACACACACACACATACAAATACATACGCACACACACAAACAAACACACACATACACAAACACATACACACACACACACACATACACACACGCATGGCCACACACACACAGCACACATACACACACACACACATACACACACACACACACACACACATACAAATACATACACACACACACACATACACACACACACACACAGCACATGCACGGCCACACATACACACACACACACATACACATACAAATACATAAACACACACACACACACACACACGTGTGTCAGTCATATTACTGATAATGTAGAAAGACTGTTTCATTACATACTGAAGCACTTTGATTTCACTAAAAGATGATTAAAACATTCGGGCTTGAGCCCAATGGAAAGTATCATGTCACACTTGTTGAAAGCAGTCTGTTAGTAACACCTCAAACATCACCATCATCTGCCCTCAATAAACAACTCATCATCAATATGTATTTCTGTCTGCATTTACAAACTCATCTTCCTTCATTCAGCTGTGATGTTGTTTTGGGGAATGGGTGAAGGTGGTCGTTTAGACCATAATTACACTCTGACATGATGCCCGACGCCCGCTTCACCCGCCTCCATTTTCTCAAGCGTAAATTGCTTTCTGATGTGAAATTGAAAAGCATTTTCTCACATTCACGTGGAAAGCAGACGATTTAATGAAAAGAGCGTGACTCGCGGCTCATCGCTGACCGAAC
>NC_059344.1:68613270-68660770 GCF_019703515.2 Myxocyprinus asiaticus | reverse complement strand
GGTGATCACATGAACCAAATCTTATTTAACGAGGAAAAGTATAGAAACCACTGCTGTGGTCATCACTATCCTCTGGCAATAGGACCAGCCGGATGGCAAAAACAGTGCTAGTACTACCTCAAAAGTAATTAGAATGTAAAATAACTATTGACCATGCCAAAAGAGTTTTCAGTGAAGAAAAGAAGGGTTCAATTCTTGCTTTAGGGATACAGTGAGCTTCAGGTTGCTTCCATCCTTATAATTTCAAAGACGATGGTTCATAAGAACAAGGTCAAGCAGCAGACATTGGGGACAACAAAGATACAGACCGGCAGAGGGCGAAAATGACTCTCCACTGACCGGGATGACCGCCAACTCATTTGAATGTCTCTCAGTAACCATAGGATGACATCAAATGACCTACAAAAAGAATGGCAAACGGCAGCTGGGGTAGAGTGCACTGCGAGGACGGTTCGAAACAGGCTCCTAGGGGCAGCGCTGAAGTCATTCAAAGCTAGAAAAAAGCCCTTCATCAATGAGAAGCAAAGAAGAGTCAGGCTGAGGTTTGCAAAAGACCATAAGGATTGAACCGTAGAGGAGTAAGGTCATCTTCTCTGATGAGTCCAATTTTCAGCTTTGCCCAACACCTGGTCATCTAATGGTTAGACCCGGAGAGGCCTTCAAGCCACAGTGTCTCGCACTCACTGTGAAATTTGGTGGAGGATCGGTGATGATCTGGGGGTGCTTCAGCAAGGCTGGAATCGGGCAGATTCATCTTTGTGAAGGACACATGAATCAAGCCACATACAAGGTTATCCTGGAATAACACTTGCTTCCTTCTGCTCTGACAATGTTCCCCAACTCTGAGGATTGGTTTTCCCAGCAGGACAATGCTCCATGCCACACAGCCAGATCAATCAAGGTGTGGCCAGCCCAATCTCCAGACCTGAACCCCACTGAAAACCTCTGGAGTGTGATCAAGAGGAAGATGGATGCCCACAATCCATCAAACAAAGCTGAGATGCTTGAATTTTTGCATCAGGAGTGGCATAAAGTCACCCAACAGCAATGTGAAAGACTGGCAGAGATCATGCCAAGACACATGAAAGCTGTGATTGAAAATCAGGATTATTCCACCAAATCTTGATTTCTGAACTCTAAGTTAAAACATTAGTATTGTGTTGTTTATAAATGAATATGAACTTGTTTTCTTTGCATTATTCCGGGTCTGAAAACACTGCATCTTTTTTGTTATTTTGACCAGTTGTCATTTTCTGCAAATAAATGCTCTAAATGACAATATTTTTATTTGGAATTTGGGAGAAATGTTGTCAGTACTTTCTAGAATAAAATAAGAATGTTCATTTTACTCAGACACACACCTATAAATAGTAAATCCAGAGAAACTGATCATTTTGCAGTGGTCTATATATACAGGGTTTCCCATTAATTGACTAGACTCTGGCGGCCCGCCACAGTCTAATTTGCCCCGCCACGGTCTCTAATGAACCTAAAACATTTTTACACTTCTCAGTCTCATAATAACATAAAATAAAAGGTTGTGTTTTGCGCTCTCTCTCGCGCGCCGGTCAGTTCAGTCAGCTCCTCACCCGCTGCTGTAAACTCACGCGCTCACACACACTCGCAGATATATGCACTGGAGTATTCCTGGATCCGTCTAACGTTATTTGGTTGAGGAGGACGACAAATCTTTGAGGTAAGTAACGTTAACTAACATTAAATATATCCACTGCATTTATACACTACTCCACACACAATCATCAGTGTACAAGAGCAAACAGATAATATTACTGCTGAAGTTAGAATCATGATTAGGGTGACCATACGTCCTCTTTTTCGGACCTTAAAAAAGCGTCCGGCCGGGATTTCTAAATTTGCGAAAATGTCCGGGATTCTGCTTTAGTTGTATTATGATGTGCATCTGGTCTAATACTTCACTGTGTGTGCGTGCATATTTGCATTGCTTTAACCCCTCTTTGTAAGTCCCGCCTTCTCGCTCACCAATTGGTCGATTATAAGAGTCTTGCAGCAACTATTGGCCAAATTCCTGCCTGTCAATCTCTCCGCCAACGTGCGAAGCACTGTTGTGTTCGGCATCAAACAGTTGCTTGACAGTAGCAGCAAATGACAGCTGAGTGGAAACAATGCCCAAACGAAAGTGCAAATTTACAGAAGATTTGCACACAAAATTCCCATGCTTTTGTCCAGGTCGAGATCTGTGGGTAGCAGAATGTATGACATGTAAAGCTGGTGACATGTAAATCTGGCATTTATGTGTCAGTTGCTAATAAAGGTGCAAGTGATTTAGAAGCACACATTAGCTGAAGCATAAAGGGTCAGCAAAAGGTGAAAGTTCATCAGGTAAATTAACGGACTACTTTTTGCGACCAGGTAAAATTATCACATTGCTTCATTTTCCATGGCCATTCAAAATAATAGTAATAGTAAATGAAGGTACACTCATGGCATCAAATATTTTATTTTAGTACATGGACATTCAAAAGAATGTTGGACATTTTTATTTATTTATATATATATTTATATTATGCTAATAGAGTGTCTTTTTCACTGTATTAAAGTTTGCATTCATAGTAACACTGTTTTGAACCCTATTATTCCACCCCCGGCTTCACTAGCTAGCTATCGTTAGCAGTCTGAGGTAACGTTAAAAGATAAAAAGCTGAAACTGACATCCCTAGTTTGTACCCTGTGAGAGATTAGTTAGCACCACAGACTCTAGCGCTGAGTGAAAATTGTGGGTCGGGTAGTGTCAATCCAGCTAATTTTAGCCAATCGCTTTTGGCGAGGCAGACCTTGGCTCTGTTTTTGAACAGCTGTCAATTAAACCCTGGCTGGGAGTGAAGAGCATCATGTATATGGGGAAGAATTGGGGGCGCTGTTTCTCATAATTCGAGTTGCCTACTGCAGCTTTCAGAGCACAAAATTGTTTACAAGAGCACAACACTAGCCTCTTAATTTTGCTCTCAAAGTGCACCAAATGGAAGTATTTAAATTTAAAATGTACAAAATATTCTTACGGGGGAACATGCCCCCGGATCCCCCTAGAGGGTCAGAGATCCACCCCCCATAGTCTCACAAAATCCTGTAGGAAACACTGATATATATATATATATATTTCACTACAAGCCATATATATCCATTTATAATAACTTTAACATACACAAACATTCTTAGATTATATAATGCATTTAAGATGATTAAAACTGCAGTGCTGCTGGGATCCACCACTGAAATCTGCTGCTCAAAAGAACTCTGAAGCATGGCTGTCTTCAGTGTGACATCACAGTAATTTCATCTAGACAGCTCTATTGCTGTTATTTCCATGTCCATAGTAACAATGACTCCTCTGATTAATCTCTGAAACCAGTTGATCAGATTGTAGTGTGAAATTTTAGTGTGCAGTATCCATCATACGATCAAACTCGTGAATCAAGTCTTGTGGGGTTTGAACCTACATCCATTTAACCGCTACACATCCATCATCACAGTTTCATATGACAGTCTGGTGCTCATTTTAAAGGTCTCGTACCTCTATATCTACCCACAATTCCTCTGCCCAAGAGTTTCTCTCTCTGTCACATTATATTCGGCATGTTCACAGAAGTCAAGTCACGATACACACGTGTGTTTTCATTATCAAATTCACCCCAATAGCTATTGTAATTAACACATATGGAAAGTACTAATGATGTGTGAAAAGACTAAAACCTCAGAATAATGTTGCCCATAATCTATAAATACATGTGGGGCTCTATTTTTATGAGTGTGCAAAGCGCAGCACTACGCACTGTGAGCTACGTCTGATCCAGTTTTCGTGAAGGCATTAATTCTAAGTGCAATTGTTGTGCCAGTGCCACGAGCAAGTGGGCGTGGGCTTGCATGAAAATACCAAAACTTCATGGCCATGCCCACTGACTTTGTGTGTGTGTTACAGCATAGTGCTGCACTCAGCGCTCTTAAAATATGGCTCAGAATCATATCATCTTTTGTACTTTGTATTCCTCGTCACAGAAGACAAAGGCCTTCTTCTCTGAGGGACTAAACGCAAATCATTTAAGGTATGATTTTCAATGAAGTTTTTCAATAAAACTGTTCAAGTTTAAGGCACTGAAGACACTGTAAAACTACATATCAAATGATATGTATTGTGAAAAGCACTTTACAAATAAAAATGACTTGACTTGAATAATTCCTTTAATTAATCATTTCTGTTCATTTGAAGACACAGCGGCAGACTTGCTATTAATTGGTGGCAAATCTGCAGTGAAAAAAACATCTTGCTGCAAATGTTTGGCAGACGTCACACTAAACTCATGACAACAATGTGTATTTTACCACAACTGACACAGTTCTGCTGCTAAATCTTTCACACACATCAATATTTGCCACACAACTCGTTTGAAAGTGAAAAAGTGAAGTTGTGTCAGGAGGTTTATGGGAGGACTGTATGTTTGTAAGATGTGACCGCTGCTCATTTAATTTTTAAACACTTATTATCAATTGTGTTATGATCATATCATGATCTCTTTCATCATGTAAATGAGAAAATTCTATCTGATCCAACATCATCTGATTAATGCCGTTCAGATGGATTTCCTGTTCTGAGCCGAGAGTGACGCGACTGTAATGAACGTCAGTCACACAGTGTGTTTTTTTATTTTTTATATACATTTGCATTGATTAGAGAGAAAATAATAATAATAATAAATTAGTTTAATAGTTCATATATTTGAAGAAGGTGATATTTGTGAGTGACATTTGTTGAAATAAAATGCTAAGATGCAAAAAAAAAGAAAAGAAATATATATATATATATATGTGTGTGTGTGTGTGTGTGTGTGTGTCAACAGGTCTGCCCCAACAATCATCCATGTGATTATTTAATCAGCCAATCGTGTGGCAGCAGTGCATAAAATCATGCAGATACGGGTCAGGAGCTTCAGTTAATGTTCACATCAACCATCAGAATGGGGAAAAATGTGATCTCAGTGATTTGGACCGTGGCATGATTGTTGGTGCCAGATGGGCGGGTTTGAGTATTTCTGGGATTTTCACACACAACAGTCTCTAGAATTTACTCAGAATGGTGCCAAAAACAAAACACATCCAGTGAGCGGCAGTTCTGTGGATGGAAACACCTTGTTGATGAGAGAGGTCAACAGAGAATGGCCAGACTGGTTTGAACTACGGTAACTCAGATAACCACTCTGTACAATTGTGGTGAGAAGAATATCATCTCTGAATGCTGTTCTGAGATGCGGGTTGGTGCTGTTTTGGCGGCACGAGGGGGACTTACACAATATTAGGCAGGTGCTTTTAATGTTGTGGCTGATCGGTGTATTCCCTTATGGTTCATAAGAGATCATCTGAAATGTCCACACACTGTGTAAAAAACATCACTGGTGTCCAAGTGTTCAATGCAATTGCCTTGCATGTTCTGTCTTAAACACTTATATAAAAAAATATAAAAAATAAAATCAACATTCTAAAGATTGTAGATTGTATGCATAACTTACACTTTAATTTAATTAATTAATTAATGAATTCTTGGACACCTCCGATGTTTTAGTGCTGTAGGTGGAATTTCCAGACAATCCCTTACAACGCTAGTTAATGAAAGCCCTTTGGAGCATTTTTAGGCATAATTCTCCAGCTACAACAAGTGTTGACTGTTTGAGTTAAGTGTTTTATGCCTGTATGATATAGTCATATATTCTTTAACCTAATTGTGCTAATGATATTGTTGTAAAATTGTCGGCTCCAGATAGCACGGGTAGGAGAAACCAAATGTCAAACAAATAACGAGCCAACATCTTCTGGAGATGAGGTAGAAGTTCAGCGTTAATTTTGCATCTTCTGACGTGCCAGCTCCAGTTTCAGTTCTTCTTAATGTGGATTATACGTGCTGGTGTCAATGTAAGTGTAAGTTAATTTACTTTTATAGCGCAGTTTCCCACGTTATTATCATGAAACCTGATCTGGATCTGATTTTCTGCCTTACTGAATGCACCTGAGCCCAACCCTTTAGAGATCGCTCTTATTTGGCAAGCATTCATTATTATTATTTTGTATGTGTATCTGTCAGGTTTTCATTTCTGGAACAATGTACAGTGCACACTTTTGTTATTTATAATGAGGTGTTTTTTCCCACTGTCTTTAATTTAATGTTTTGAACTGTAGAAACAAGACAAATGTAGTGCAGCAAGTTTGGCAAAAAAACTAAATGACTATGATGAAACAGCACAGAGGAACATATGTAAATAAACAGGTAAGAAGAAACAGCAGCTAGCATTAAACTGAGCCACTCCACACCTGCAATGGCAAATTTATTATGAATTCACTTAAATAACAAAAAATGTATAATTTGGAAACCTTTATAAACCACCCCACTAACGCCCAAATAAATGCCTTACCTTCAGTGAGAAAGGCTTTTATACACTAAGCTCACCACATCAACGCACCTAATAATATATACAGATTTACATTGGTACCGTTGGGTTCAGGTGCAAGAATAAAAAGCAAACACGCAACTCACCGGGAGAGAGAAAAAGCTGCAGAGTTGGTCCTGCTGCTTCTCTTGCAAACGAAATGCAAGATAAGCATTATATAGTTTACAGGGAAGATAACAAACACAACATCCTCTTTATGAACACCATTTATCAATCAAATACTTAACGTGTGGTGCACCAGTCACAAGGGAGAGGCAAACATGTGCTCAATAATGTAGAATTGAGCTTAATATTAGCAACTGCATTCTCTAATAAGAAGCGCACACAATGCGTGCTCAATAAGGAATGAGCAAAGACACTGACAGATATAATAATGATAAAAAAACACATTAAAGCCATCTTGTTGGTCACTTACAGTATAATTATGATGCATGCAACATTTTTAAACTCATACTAATTGAGATTTTAAAAATTCACTGGACCATTTAAAATGAACTAGTGAATTTAAAAATGTGCTTAAAAATTCTTCAAATAATCTTAAAGGAAATGGTGACTGTAACAAGGTTCGTTATGTCACGGCTCCGGTGAGTTTGTCGGTTTGTTTTGTATGTTTTGTTATTTTCTCTCCCTTATGTCTCGAAGGTGCGACCGGCATGCATGATCATTGTTTCCATGGGAACATTGATTGTTCCCAGGTGAATGCTGATCATGCCACTAATTAGAGTGCTGAGCAACACCTGGTTCCTCTCTAATTCACTCCCTTCTTAAGCCCTTCGTGTTCACAGTATCTTTGCTGGATTGTTGTTTGGTGTGAAGTAAGCTAACCTTAAACTTTCTGCCTAGTTGGCCCTGTCACGTGTATCTGTTGGTTGCCCACGTGTCGGGTGTGCGGTTTCCCTCCAGTTTGCTGCATGTCAGCTGGGTTTCCACGGAAGATACCTCGCCCGCGTGTCTGGAGCTAGATCGCCCTACCCTGCTGGGCGTTGTTCTGCACCTCACTAAGCTTCAACGGAGGATTCCATGAATCTATTCTTGACTCCCACAATGCACACACTCATTCTACAAACATACTTTTCATGGATTGCCCCTTGCACGGCCACGGCATGTGCACTTCTCAGAGATCCCCTACCGCTGCTACAGCTGGTGCCGGGATCCTCTACATGCACAGAAACGTATTATTTGCTGTTAATAAATCCTTTGAACTGTTCCTCTGCTCTTGGGTCTGTTTGTCTCACTGTCGCTCGTTACACATTGTTGGGTGGAAAGGAGGAAGCTGGGACTGGGTTGAACAATACAGGTAGACATTTATTGATGCACTCTTCCGTGACACACAATGAGACACAGCTTCACACTGACATGCACACACACACACACACACACACACACACTACTGTCTCTCTCTCTCTCTCTCTCTCTCTCTCTCTGGTGTCCCTGGCTCCTCCTTATCTCGCTCTCCCGCTGATTGGGGCACCTCAGCGTCAGGCGTGCATCCTCGGCCCCGCCCTCCTCCTCGTCACAGTGAACTTTTACAAGACCTGTACATGCTGATTATATCCTACCGCTTAAATTCTAACCTAAAAACTTGATGTAGCCTATCATTCATTTTACCCAATAATTTTACTGCATTAGTCATTCTAAAGAACGGGCAACATGGTTTAAAGTTTGTGGGTAAAACCAGAATGTCAGGATGTATTGACTCATTGAAACATTTGTCATGAGCCTATTTGTTTATATATTTTAAAATGTAAAAATGTTCACTCAAATTTAGTGAATCTTTGGTTGTCTTGAGTGGGACATGGTCATATGTCTGTCACTGGGGAGAGAGGAAGTGGTAAGGGCCATCACCTGGTGATTGTTAACATTAAACACCTGTGTCTCGTTTCAGTGATGATGGAGATGGGCTTTAAAAGGCCGCCGGAGTGACAGACCGGGAGAGAGACCAGAGACGCTATGTGTGTTCTGTAAAATACGTTGTTGTGAAGCTGAAGACAACTGCATTAAAAGTTGACTCACGTGGACTGTGAAACTGACTCTTGTGTCCTTCCTATTCGAATCCCTCTACAATGTTTTATATGTGTACATGGGACATTTAAGGTATAATACAGTTTCCTCCAAACAAGCACACCTGGCCCCACCCTGCCCCCCCCAGTCAAAATGGTCTAGCGACCCCTTGCGACAGTATGCTGACTCACTGACATGCAACAGTTCCCATCAGACATGTTTGCATTGGTTTCAGTGTGTTTACATTCCCACATGACTCGACCGGCAGCACGTTGCGTCAGCTGCATCAGAGACCTGGATTCATATCCACATTGAAACCAGGAAGTAGTCACGTTTGTATAATCAATGATGAGCGCGATTCAGAGGTTGCACTTTCCCCCCTAACATTTAATTTTTACTTTATTTGTTAGGTTTAGGTTTAGGTTTGGGTTGGGGATAGAGTTCATAAAATATGTATTACTCTTCAGTGTATTACATCATGTACTGATGAAAACAACTTGATGCACAAATAGCTTTTGGCGACCTCTTCTGGACATAAACGGAGCTTACATGTGCCCATACGCCCATCAACACTTCCCGCTTTGACCACTGGGGGCAGTGTTTGAAATTTCGGTCAGCATACGCTGATTTTTGAAGAAAAGTCAACCTACTCTTTCTGATTTCACTGTGAGGTCAGACTGGTCTTTACATACATTGAACATCACTAACCAGAGAGATAACATTGGCTGTGCAACTTCGTTGTCAAATTATCCAAGCTGAATTTGTGTGAAGTTTTTGCGAGCTCTCTGTTCATGAATGAGGTGAAGTGAAAAATAACTAGAAGTGTTGTGAATTAAATTAGTCCATTTCAAGACAATGTATGTGGTAACATGCCTGCAGTTATAGTATTGTTTTGAGAGCAAAAACTAACAAAAAAGAGCAGGACTGCTCAAATGTCTGTCTGGTTCTTTATAATTACCATATATAAATAATAAATTAATTCAATTTCCTACATAACCACTGCAGTGTCTGGATACATATAATAACTCTGTGCTGATTCGCCAAAGGACAAACGGTTTCTTTATTGCTAAATCCTAAAATATGATTCAGCTAAATCCTGCACATCCATTTCTTGCATTAATAAGCTGCTCGCTCGGCGTCTGTTCTATCATTGTGATAATGACACGCTGTTTGATTTTTTTTCCTCAAAATATTTCTACTTTATTCTTATAATTCTATGACTGTATTATTGTAATTTATGACTTTAATCTCATAATGCCATGACTTTTTTTCTTGAAATTGTATGACTTTATTCTCGTAAAAGGTATGTTATGATATTATTCTCAAAATTGTATGATTTTATTCTCATAATACTATGACTTTATTCTCGAAAAATTAGATGCACAGTATTTTTTTTTTTTATTATTATTATTTTAAGGCAGCACTAAAACACCGTCATAGTTTTGGTACTGGAAATAAAGCTAGAAAGTTAAAAAAATAAATAAATATATATATTTTGGTGCACTGCAAAAGAATAAAAATAAATAAATTATATATATATATATATATATATATATATATATATATATATATATATATATATATATATATGTGTGTGTGTGTGTGTGTGTAGTGCACCTGAAATATTTTGTTATTAAAGCAAATTTGACGTTTCTGTTCTTTCTGTCAGGATTCCCAATCAATTCATGAGTACTAAATAAGGATTTTTATCAGTATTTAAATCTGCACAAATCATTCAGGCTGATTTTGTAAAGAGAACCTACTCAAAAGAACAGTTAAATCAAAAATGTCTTGTGATCAAGTTCTACACAAAAGTAATATTCAGCCTATGAGATATTTTAGAGCAGATGTTCAAATGTCCATGACTTTTCCAGGCTTGGAAAGCATAATATTATAGTTCTGATATTTCCATATTTTCAATAAGCATACTACAATTTGAGATGCACTAATGCTGATCTCATATTCTGTGTACTAGCACAGTTCATATGTGGGATAGTTTGTGATTTTGTGTTGAGATTTGTTGTGAATTGCAATGTTTGCTTAAAGCAATTAAATAATGAATTATATTAATTAAATATGGGTAGAAACTACACGTAACAATAGTTGGCAAGCTGAATTGTAACAGCAGTGTAATGCTTAAATATATACTCTACAAGTTAATATTATTTTTCTATTAATATTATTATATCACATGAGTAAGAGTGCGATATGGCCCTACATCAGCACTGCTGTGATTCGGCCACAGGTACGAGTGCTGATTTAGGGTCACATAGCACAATTGTGAGTGTGATATTGCTTATATACAACAGTTCCCTGTCTGTCACTCACTTGACGTTGTGTCGATGTAGTGACACTAGGGGTCACTCTTGGGAGCCCCAAACACCTCTGCTTTTTGAAAAAAGGCCAATGGGAATTGGCGAGTGGAATTTGCATGCCTCTCCCCCAGACATACGGGTATAAAAGGAGCTGGTATGCAACCATTCATTCAGATTTTCTCTTCGGAGCTGAGCGGTTGCATTCAGTGCATTGAATTCAATTCTCTCTACCGTTCACCTCAAACTGCTGGATTTACGGCGCATTTCAGTGGCTTCTCCCCCTCTGCACCCGTGGAGTGCAGAGAACGCCCCCGGGCGCTTCGGCAGAACAAAGAAAAGAGTATATTCTAATAAAAGAGTATATTTTAAATATAAAAGAGCGGCACACATGGAACGTCTTTTTAAAGATGCCTTTCCGTTTGTGTGTTATTCCTGGTTGCGGTCGTTATCTCTCCGCTTCTGATGGCCACGATCGCTGTTTTACATGTCTGGGTGCTGCCCACGCGGAGACTTCATTCGTGGATGGGTCTTGTCCTCATTGCGAGAACATGACCATGGCAACGTTGTGGTCGCGGCTTGCCTTCGTAAGAAAGCAAGCCACCCCAGCGGCTCCCCGCCTCGGTCCTTCTACCTATGGGTATGAGACCGTGTCAGTTAGCACTGGGGACGATTTGGGACCACCTCTGCCGGGTAACCCCCCATGGACCTCCCATTCCTCAGCACGCTCGCTTGCCCCAGTCGGGCTCTCGGATGAGACCGCCGTCTCGTCTCAGGGCGAGTTCGACCTCTTATTCGGGGCCCGGGAAGACGATGAGCTATTGAGCGCAGCATCGGAGAGCGGGCTCATCCACTCTGATGCGGAGGCTTCGGCTGGGCTTCCCCCTTCGGGTGTGGTCGCCCAGTCTCAGGCCGACACGGAGATGATGGACATGCTTTCCCGGGCAACCCTCCACTCTCCCCTGAACCCTCGTGGCTCGATGATTGGTTCCTGGGCCCAGAGCGCCGCTCACGGCCGTGCCCCACCCCGGTTCCTTTCTTCCCGGAAGTGCATGAGGAGCTGACAAGATCATGGGGGACACCTTTTACTACCCAGTCCCGATCTTTCAGCTCCCCCGCTCTCACTACCCTCGATGGTCATCACGCCAATCTGTCGCTGCCTCTTCAGCCCTTGGACCAACCTAGCAGTTATGACGGACACCTCCAAGATGGGCTGGGGTGCCGTATGCAACGGGAACACAGCCGCCAGCTCCTGGATTGGCCTGCGGCTGCGTTGGCACATCAACTGCCTCGAGTTGTTGACAGTACTGCTCACCCTGCGGAGGTTCTGGACGTTGATCCAGGGCAAGCACGTGTTTGTCTGGAAAGACAACACGGTGACTGTAGCATACATCAACCGTCAAGGCGGTCTACGCTCCCGTTGCATGTCACAACTCGCCCGCCGTCTCCTCCTCTGGAGTCAGCAGCACCTCAAGTCGCTACGAGCCACTCACATCCCGGGTGACCTCAACATCACAGCGGACACGCTGTCACAACAGGTTACACTCAGGGGAGAGTGGAGACTCCACCTCCAGGTGGTCCATCTGATTTGGAGTCGATTCGGTCGAGCAGAGTTAGACCTGTTTGCTTCCCGGGAATCCTCCCACTGCCCGCTTTGGTACGCCCTGATCGAGGCACCCCTCGGTATAGGCGTTTCCCCCAGTGAGCCTACTTGCACAGACCCTGTGCAAGGTCAGGGAGGACGAGGAGCAGATCATCCTAGTAGCACCCTACTGGCCCACCCAGACATGGTTCTCAGACCTCACACTCCTCGTGACAGCCCCCCCTCCCCCCCCGGCGAATTCCCCTGAGGAAGGACCTTCTTTCTCAGGGACAGGGCACCCATGACCAGACCTCTGGAATCTCCACGTCTGGCCCTTGGACAGGACATGGAAGACCTAATTGGCCTACCACCCGCGGTGGTAGACACGATCACTCAGGCTAGGGCTCCCTCTACGAGGCGCCTGTATGCCTTGAAGTGGCGTCTGTTTGCTAAGTGGTGTTCTTCCCAACGCGAAGACCCCCAGAGATGCGCAGTCAGATCGGTGCTTTCCTTCCTGCAGGAGAGGCTGGAGGGGCGGTTGTCCCCCTTCACCTTGAAGGTGTATGTAGCCACCATTTAGGCACATCACAAGGCAGTGGATGGTAAGTATTTGGGGAAGCACGACTTGATCATCAGGTTCCTGAGAGGTGCTAGGAGGTTGAATCCCTCCAGACCGTGCCTCATGCCCTCGTGTGACCTCTCTGTAGACCTTCGGGTCTACGGGGTGCTCCCTTTGAGCCTCTGGAGTCAGTTGAGCTTAAGTCACTCTCTTTGAAGACTGCCCTCCTGACTGCGCTCACTTCCATCAAGAGGGTAGGGGACCTGCAGGTGTTCTCTGTCAGCGAATTGTGCCTGGATTTTGGTCCGGGTTACTCTCACGTGATCCTGAGAACCCGACCGGGCTATGTGCCCAAGGTTCCCACAACCCCTTTTAGGGATCAGGTGGTGAACCTGCAAGCGCTGCCTCAGGAGGAGGCAGACCCAGCCTTGGCATTGCTGTGTCCGGTGCATGCTTTACGCATCTATTTGGATAACACGCAGAGCTTTAGAAGCTCCGAGCAGCTCTTTGTCTGCTTTGGTGGACAGCGGAAAGGAAGCGCTGTCTCCAAACAGAGGATCGTGCACTGGGTCGTTGATGTCATTGTGATGGCATATCACGCCCAGGACGTGCCGCCCCCTGTGGGGTTAAGAGCCCACTCTACTAGGAGTGTAGCAGCCTCCTGGGCCCTGACCAGTGGCGCCTCTATGGCAGACATCTGCAGAGCAGCGGGCTGGGCAACATCCAACAGCTTTGCGAGGTTATATAATCTCCGGGTTGAGCCGGTTTCATCCCGTGTGTTGTCAGGTCCGAACAGGTAAGTTCCGGGACAGCCGGCTGGGTGTACCACTTGCGCATAGTGCCTTTCCCCTCCCATGAGGTGAAGATGTGTGCTTTTGACTCCCAGTCGTATTCACAAGTTGTGATCCCTGGATGACTTTCCTCCTTATCCCTGTGGCAGAGGAGTTTGCAGAGAAACTCACTACCAGCCCAGTATGTGTGCTAATTAGGCCCTGTACTGAGGTAGTTGCTCCACATGTGGTGGTTCCCCATAGGGGACCCCATGTGATATCTTCCGCTAAATCGTTTCCCTGTCGGTAAACTGCATCTTCCTTGGGCAGAGGCCCCTCTTCCCCCGGTCACCATGTTTGTAGAAACTCCTCCCCCCTCGGGTAGGATCTACCATGGGACTTCTCCACATGACATACTTCCGACAAGACTCGGTAAGACCATGTGACGTATTTCCACTCAAAATACCCCTCCCCCTTTTTCTCTGGATGGGGTGTGGTCTCTGCGGTGTCTTCCCCTTGGGAGTGACACCCCCTGACGTAGACATTTATGGCCCCCAGTCGGTTAACAAATTCCACTCTTTTTGGGGAGAAAAAAGAGGAAAAGAGGCCACGGCTGGGCTAGCCTGTCCCTATTTGTTGGGCAGTAGACTTGTTCCTAAATGACTGTTCGATGCTTATAAGAGTGTTGGGGGAGGTTACGTGACAGCCTTGTGTGCTGGCTACGAGGCACACAGCGATCTGCCCATCTCGCACTGCCAGTCCACGTAACACAGTTCATCTAGTTGTGGCGTTTTGTATAGTTACCCCTAGTGTCACTACATCGACACAACATCGAGTGAGTGACAGATAGGGAACATCCTGGTTACTTTCGTAACCTCCGTTCCCTGAATGAGGGAACGAGACATTGTGTCCCTCTTGCCACTGAACTACCCGCTGAAATGGGACCTTGTCTCGGCTCCTCAGCACAAAATCCTTTTATACCCATATGTCCGGGGGAGTGGCATGCAAATTCCACTCGCCAATTCCTATTGGCCTTTTTTCAAAAAGCAGAGGTGTTTGGGGCTCCCAAGAGTGACCCCTAGTGTCACTACATCAACACAACATCTCGTTCCCTCCATCAGGGAACAGAGGTTACGAAAGTAACCAGGACGTTCAATGAACAAGTAAATGTAAAAAAAAAAAAAAAATAGGAAAAAGTGAGTACGGGCACAAAAAACGCATTTGTGCATGGAACTACTTTCTTACGCAATGGATCACAATCTGCCATTGCTGTTTCAAAACAAATGATGCTTCAATCCAAGCCTTTCAAAAACGTTACTTTAGAACTACTAGTATCACAGCTTTGGCTGTTTCTAACAAGTTATTGGAGAAACAAGGATGTGTATGTGTGTGTGTGTGTGTGTGTGAGAGAGAGAGAGAGAGAGAGAGAGAGAGAGAGAGAGATGGAGCATGTGCAATCACCTGTAAGAGGTAAGCGCCTTGAGTTTGTGTAATTAATCAGTCTGTTGTGTTTCTCAGCTGTGATGTTCCTTAATGCTGAAGCTATTAGTTTAAAGCTGTTTTTCCCAGCTTTAGTAGTGTAGTAGTAATCCAAGAATTCACAGAGTGCCGATGAATGAAAATTCTGACTGACTGGCGATGCACGTCACCTCAGCTGACTCGTTTACACACAAAAATGTCAAAAATTTAATGTAAAGGGACACATCTAGCTTTTTACACATCTGCACTGCTCTTACACTTTAGTTTAGAATGGCATGAACACAAGCGGAATGATACACACAGTGAATGTCTCTCGTCCAATCAGATTATCAATGCTGGGGTCTTTGAATGTAAAAGCTGTTTTCTTCTTGGGATTGTGTTGTGTTGAGGTTTTGCAGGAAATATTGTTTGTTGCATGAATACATTTATTTAATAGCAGCTGTGATGCAAAACAATCATTGGATTTCACTGGATTCATTCTCAGATGGTTGTATATGCTTGTTAGAACCACCCTGATGAAACTGATCACTAATGATGTGAAAAGGGTGTTAATTATTAACAATGTTCCCCTTTATGTCAGATATAAATACGTTTATATGACTATCTCACCTTTCAACAACAGCAATGTGCTGCTCTCGTTCGTCTGAAGTTCTGCATCAGTATTCGTCTCGCTGGATATGTTTGTTTCTCTCATCTTTTCTCCTCACTCGCTCCGAGAGGGAAATTCCCGACACTCATTTCATCTCGCTGCCATCAGATCCACTTCCTGTTGAAGGGTTTCCCCGAATCTACTGAGAGAGATGCAGCTCAATGATTCAGAGTCATTTAAAATGGGGTGCTGGGACGGACGGACGGACGGACAGACGGATTTGTAGCAATTGATTGTGATTGTTGCAATAATGAGACAAATCGTAATAACAGGCTGTTGCGTATGATCATAGTGTTTTGAGTTTGTTAGTAATTACTCCTCTGGACATAATTAATTACACTGTTACATGAGCACTACCACATGAAATCTGGTGCAATAATATCAATGCTGTTTATAAAGCATTAGTAAGATGTTTTAAGTGTTAATATCATTGCTATTAATATGAACGGTTGTGACATTCTGTCGACTATTGATCACAGTGTATGTCAATGTGAGTAACATCTTTGAGTCTTCAAGAAGAACATGTACTTTTAGTTTACATTTGTTTCCTCTGTTGAATTAATCTCATCCAGAATGACAAGGATAATAATACACTGAATGTTTATAAATCTGAATGTCACATATTATTCTCTGATGTTGACTGGACCGATTTGCCAGTTGTTTCTGTATGATGTATCTTCATAACTGTATCCATCAATAATCATTCATATAGTATCTAAACAAATGTCTGATATAAAGAGTGAGCTGTTAGTGTTGATGAAATTAAACCTCTCTCTCTCTCTCTCTCTCTCTCTCTCTCTCTGTCTGTCTGTCTGTCTGTCTGTAGGTGACTCAGCTCAAGTGGGTAAGTCATGTGTTTGTTTTCACTCTTCTGATAATCTTTAGAAATATGTCATGAACGTTGAAGGTCACAAGCGCCACACATCACATCATATTCTGCTTTTATCTTTCCTTTGACTCAGTGTTACACAACACACACACATGCACACAATATAACGTTTAGTTAATTAATGTCACATATACAGTATAAGATGTGTTTGAGTGCCGTTAATAAAGTTAATTGTGCAGGTGTTCAGTGGGAAATACACAACATACTGTAACTGGATTATTTCCAGCAGCTCTATATTTGCAGCTCTATATGTCACAACCTGAATGGAATTTTGACTTGTTATCTGTCAGCCAATCGACTCGCTCACATCGGGTAGCCAATCAACTTGCGTCTCTCTCATTGTCGATCACTTTTGCAGATAAGTCAGTTTTACTGCAGTGAGAGTTTTTCTCTGAAATCCTCCTCCACTCCAGCTCCAATTGTCTAGATCTGCTACACAGGGATTGTTTGTGTGTCTATTTGTGCAGCAGCATGTCATACATGATCAGTGTGGCATGTCCAATTGTGCAGCAGCAGCTGTATTGTCGTAACTCAGTATGTCTGTGTATTTTCTAGCAGTAGACTCATTTAAAGAAAAGCTTGAAGACTTTTAAATGTTTTCTATGTTGAACGATCAACATGAAGGTACACAACGGTTTTAATTCACATTAAACTAAATATGGTATTTGCCGTGAATAAGTCCACACGTTGGTTAAATGCATCAGGAATGCCTTCTTCTCAGAAATGAAGAATGTGAGTTTACATGTGCTCGTTTTATTTTAGTGAGATCTCTTATGATGAAGTTGAATTACTGGATTGGATTGGACACAGACAAGATAAAATTGTATAATGTTAAGTCTTGTGGATATTCTTCTAATATATTTTAATATTTTAATATTCTTTTAATGTCTGACCAAGTTGAGCTGATTTTCTGTGTTGATGGACTGGATGCCACACATGTCGTTCACATGTACTGAACATAGAACTATGTTTGACCTCATGCATTATACGTGCTGTGAGTGCTGTGAGTGTGTATGGTTCACAGTGTGATTCAGAAGAAGTCATGTGAACTGTGTTCATTTAGACATCATGATGCATCCATCAAATCTTCATTAAATCAAACCCTGAGGTGTGTTAAGACAAACGCTGATGGACTTTCAACATCCGTGTGTGTGTGTGTACACATCGATAGTTTGAGGTCAAATTTGTCTCCAGAAGTGAGATAAATCAGACGAAACCTCCCTCTGGGGACGTCATCAATTGGGAAAATTATTCATAGCATTATTGTCTGAACTCTAAAAATGCTAGCATTTTCTATTAGTGTTTTAGTCAGTCTGTAATTATTATAATTACAGTAACTTTATACAAAAACTATAGAAGTCTATAATGTGTTCTCATGTAGCTTGTGTGTGTGTGTGTGTGTGTGTGTGTGTGTGTGTGTGTGTGTGTGTGTGTGTGTGTGTGTCTTCAGTCATTTTTCTCTGAAAATCACTCTGACGTATAATGTGTGTGTGTGTGTTTCTAGTAGATTTGCCTTCAGAAATTCTCCCTCACAGAATCTAATTAAAATTAGACAGCAGAATCACTGGCGCTGATACGGCGACAGACTGACACACACACACTGATAGGAGAGCTGTGAATGTTGGGTCAGTAGACCTGAGAGGGAAATTATCAGTGTGTTGAGCAGATTAAATGTGTCCGCGCTCGCTGTGGGTGTTTAGCAGCATGTAAACGTGTGTCGAATCGTGAGAGATGAGGTTTACTGTGCTAGTATCCTAATACTATTTCATTTAAAGATTTAAAACTCAGAGTTTATTGGAGTCACCTTGCTGAGAGAGAGCGAGATGTTCGGCTTTACTACAGTAACCTTGAAAAATGTATATAAATACCCAAGTTTGTAGACTTGTTAAACCAAACTGTTTCACTCTCTGTGTGTGTGTGTGTGTATGTGTGTGTGTGTGTGTGTATGTATGTGTGTGTGTGTGTGTGTGTGTGTGTGTGTGTATGTGTGTGTGTGTGTGTGTGTGTGTGTGTGTGTGTGTGAGTGTTTGTGTGAGTGAGTGTGTGTTTGAGTGTGTGTGTGTTTGAGTGTGTGTGTGAGTGTGTGTGTGAGTGTGTGTGTGTGTACGTGTGTGTGTGAGTGTGTGTGTGTGTGTGTTGTGTGTGGGCAGGTTTAAGTGGTTAACGAGGACTTTTTTTAGGTTATAAACTGGTAATTACAAGGGTATTATGCTATAAATGTGGTTTATGAGGACATTTCTAGTGTCCCCATAATTTAAATCACTTAAATAACATACTAAACGATGTTTTATTGAAAATGTAAAAATGCAGAAAGTTTTTTGTGAGGGTTAGGTTTAGGGGTAGGGTTAGGGTTAGGGGATAGAATCTATAGTTCATACAGTATAAAAATCATTATGTCTATGGAGAATCCTCATAATGATAACTGCACCAACATGTGTGTGTGTGTGTGTGTGTGTGTGTGTGTGTGTGTGTGTGTGTGTGTTTAGGGGTAGGGTTAAGGTTAGGGGATAGAATCTATAGTTCATACAGTATAAAAATCATTATGTCTATGGAGAGTCCTCATAATGATAGCTGCACCAGCATATGTGTGTGTGTGTGTGTGTGTGTGTGAGTGTGTGTGTGTGTGTGTGTTTAGGGGTAGGGTTAAGGTTAGGGGATAGAATCTATAGTTCATACAGTATAAAAATCATTATGTCTATGGAGAGTCCTCATAATGATAGCTGCACCAACATGTGTGTGTGTGTGTGTGTGTGTGTGTGTGTGTGTGTGTGTGTGTGTGTGTTTAGGGGTAGGGGTAGGGTTAGGGGATAGAATCTATAGTTCATACAGTATAAAAATCATTATGTCTATGGAGAGTCCTCATAATGATAGCTGCACTAACATGAGTGTGTGTGTGAGTGTATGTGTGTGTGTGAGTGTGTGTGTGTGTGTGTGTGTGTGTGTGTGTGTGTGTGTGTGTGTGTTTAGGGGTAGGGTTAGGGTTAGGGGATAGAATCTATAGTTTGTACAGTATAAAAATCATTATGTCTATGGAGAGTCCTCATAATGATAACTGCACCAACATGTGTGTGTATGTGTGTGTGTGTGTGTGTGTGTGTGAGTGTGTGTGTGTGTGTGAGTGTGTGTGTGTGTGTTTAGGGGTAGGGTTAGGGTTAGAGGATAGAATCTATAGTTTGTACAGTATAAAAATCATAATGTCTATGTAGAGTCCTCATAATGATAACTGCACCAACATGTGTGAGTGTGTGTGTGTCTCTGTGTGTGTGTGTGTGTGTGTGTGTGTGTGTGTGTGTGTGTGTGTGTGTGTGTGTGTGTGTGTGTGTGTGTGTGTGTGTGTGTGTGTGTGTGTGTGTGAGTGTTTAGGGGTAGGGTTAGGGTTAGGGGATAGAATCTATAGTTCATACAGTATAAAAATCATTATGTCTATGTAGAGTCCTCATAATGATAACTGCACCAACATGTGTGTGTGTGTGTGTGTGTGTGTGTGTGAGAGAGAGAGAGTGTGTGTGAGTGTGTGTGTGTGTGTGTGTGTGTGTGTGTGTGTGTTTAGGGGTAGGGTTAGGGTTAGGGGATAGAATCTATAGTTCATACAGTATAAAAATCATTATGTCTGTGGAGAGTCCTCATAATGATAGCTGCACCAACATGTGTGTGTGTGTGTGTGTGTGTGTGTGTGAGAGAGAGAGAGTGTGTGTGAGTGTGTGTGTGTGTGTGTGTGTGTGTGTGTGTGTGTTTAGGGGTAGGGTTAGGGTTAGGGGATAGAATCTATAGTTCATACAGTATAAAAATCATTATGTCTATGTAGAGTCCTCATAATGATAACTGCACCAACATGTGTGTGTGTGTGTGTGTGTGTGTGTGTGTGTGAGAGTGTGTGTTTGTGTGTCTGTGTGTTTGAGTGTTTGAGTGTGTGTTTGTTCACATCTGTGCATATTTTGTACTCATTTCTTCGGTGTCATCTGTACAAGTGCTCTTTGTTTCATTATTTCAAGGACTTAAAGGAACAGTTCACCCAAAAATGAAATGTTGCTGATAATTTACTCACCCTCAGGCCATGCAATGATGAGTTTTTTTCTTCATCAAAACAGAATTTAAGACTCTTAGGATTTCATTTCAGGCCTCCTCCTTTAAACAATGCAAGTGAATGTCCTCCATTTTTTGACGGTCCAAAATGCATATTTAGAGTGCATCAAAATAATCCACATGACTCCAATTGACAAATAAAGTTTACACTGCAGTAAATAACCACCCTTTATTTCGGAGCAATGCTGTTGCGTTATCTACTTGTGCTTTTACTTTAGCAGAAATATATAGGCTATATGACTGTCTGGAATTCAAGCCACGCAAGTTATAGTTAGTGAAACCATGTGCGAGAGTGTTTACTGAGATTCACAGGGTTTACACAGTGAGATCAATGGTACAGGTGATATCACACAGAAAAGAAGCTTCACAAACTTATTTATGTAGGGAGTGATGAGTGAGTGAATTGAGTGCAGGTGCAGTGAATTAGAAATCGGGTGATGAGGAGCGGAGTAATGAGGGATGTGCAGTGCCTGAGGGAGGTGTGACAATGACAAAGTTTTTACACATACCTGAGTTCACTGGAAAAACAGCACGGGCACAGCCGATGAATTCAGATATCGACCCTTTGTTTCTTTCAATGGTCTGAAATCCTCAGGGGTAAAATGTTCACTGTACACCCTCCAATGTTTGAGAGAATGTAGGGGTGTACTGATATCCAGGTTCAGCGCGATAAGCCAGAGCTTCAATCGCTCATGATCATGTATAGGCAATCGATGAAAAGTTCATATTTTTCCGTGCATTTTCTTTGGGATTTCTGAAGGTTGAAGCATCCAGAATACACACGCCAAACAACCATTTTGAACAATACTCTTATACAAATACAAACCTACAGCAAAAATTAAAGTCTTGTACAGCGCTCCTTCTCTTGTAAACAATGACGCGCTTCCTGACTCCTCCTCCACGTGACGCGTGACCTTACCAACGAGCTTACGACATCCCTCTCATGAGCGCATGTCACAGAGATGTACGGAAGTGAGCATTTGTAGTTAAACAGTATATAAGTATTGTTTTGTTTCTCAAAATTATCAATCGTTTGGGTTCAGAAGAACTTTATTTGTCGACTGGAGTCGTGTGGATTATTTTGATGCACCCTAAATATGCATTTTGGACCGTCAAAAAATGGAGGACATTCACTTGCATTGTTTAAAGGAGGAGGCCTGAAATGAAATCCTAAAAGTCTTAAATTCTGTTTTGATGAAGAAAAAAATAGTTCATTTTTGGGTGAACTATTCCTTTAAGACTGTTACTGCTGGTCTGTTGTTTGGATATCATTGTGTGACGAGGAGGAGGGCGGGGCCAGGCCATGACTACGTACACCCGGTCCCCAATCAGGCTAATCAGCCAAGGAGAGGGATAAATGCAGCGGGACGTGGCAGTTTGGGAGAGAGAGCCACATGCAGCTGCCATGTGTGTTTGTGTTGGGGCAGTGGTGGCTCAGCGGTTAAGGCTCTGGGTTACTGATCAGAAGGGTGGGGGTTCAAGCCCCAGCACTGCCAAGATGCCACTGTTGGGCCCTTGAGCAAGGCCCTTGACCCTATCTGCTCCAGGGGTGCTGTAACATGGCCGACCCTGCACTCTGACCCCAGCTTAGCTGGGATATGTGGAAAAAAAAGAATTTCACTGTATATGTGCAAATGTATAACATGTGATAAATAAATAAAATACAATACAATTGTGTGTCTTTTTGTTTGAATTAAATATTATTTTGACTGGTCCTCGATCACTCCTCCACCATCTGGCAGACAACCCACTGATTTCAGTTTTATACATCTCTTTAATGTCTCTTCCTGTCTAAATCATGTTTCTTGGCCAGATTGATTATGCATCTTCCAACATATTATCAAGGGAAATAAATAGAAAAAAATTCCAATTTTGTCATCATAGCACAAAATTTAAAATTATGAAAAGAGGTCATCTTACCCCACTACCACTCACTACAAATATTTTATGTAATTGTTTATATTCAACATTTAGTTGAATAATTAAATAACTAAACAGTGACAGGCAAATCAAATAACAGAATCCCAGTCAAAGTGATTCATCTGAAAGGTAAACTCACTCTATGAATTATATATTGTGCAGGCCTATGAATAAACACCGATCAGCCACAACATTAAAACCAGGTCAAGTCATTTTTATTTGTATAGCGCTTTTCACAACACACATCGTTTCAAAGCAGCTTTACAGGAAATCATGCATTAACAGAAAATGTAATATCTATAAAGTCTTAGAGTCATCATTGTGTAGTTTGATTAAATATGACTGTGAATTGTGTATAGAAATTAAATAATAAAATAATAATTGTATTTATAACCCCAGTGAGCAAGTTGAAGGCGACTGTGGCAAGGAACACAAAACTCCATAAGATGTTGATTAATGGAGAATAATAAAAATAAATAACTGCACACTCTCTTGCAAGTTTATTTGCTGTATAAGATGATGTAACAGTACATCCATTGAGAGTCAAATTATATTTTAGCTGCTTATTTAAAAAGTTTTTTGGTCCAATAATTAGTACCTCTATTTTGTCGGAATTGAGTAGAAGGAAATTTCTGGCCATCCAAACTTTGATTTTATTGATACACTCTGCTAAGTTGGAGAATTGTGAATTTTCGTTGGGTTTCAAAGAAATATAAGTTGGGTATCGTCGGCATAACAGTGGAAACTTATTCCATGATTCCTGACAATATCTCCCACGGGAAGTATATATAAGGAGAAAAGCAGAGGCCCTAAAACTGATCCCTGTGGCACACCATACTTAACTTTTGTTTGATTTGACAATTCCTCATTTACACATACAAAGTGGTAAGGGTCTGCTAAATAGGACTGTAACAAGGTTTAAAATGGCCAAGGAGGAGGTGCGAACCGGACGAAGCATCAAAGTAATATTTTAATGAAAACTTAAACGAAAAGACACAAAACACAAACACACACATGGCAGCTGCGTGTGGCTCTCTCTCTCCAGAACTACCTCATCCGGCTCAGCTTTATCCCTCTCCTCGACTGATTAGCCCGATTGGGGGCCGGCCATGCATTCTCACGTCCCGGCCCTGCCCTCCTCCACATAACAAGGACCTAAACCATGCTAATGCAAGTCCACTAATGCCAACATAATTATCCAGCCTATCCAAGAGAATGTCGTGATCTATGGTGTCGAAGGCAGCACTAAGATCTAAAAGCACTAGAAGAGAAATGCAGCTGCGATCAGATGATAAGAGCAAGTCATTTGTAATTGTAAGTGCAGTCTCTGTACTGTGATGGGCCTAAATACTGACTGAAATTGTTCAAATATACTATTTCTCTGTAGAAATGAACATATTTGTTAGGATACTACCTTTTCTAGTATTTTCGACATAAATGGGAGATTTGAAATTGGTCTATAATTAGCCAATTCTCCAGCATCAAGTTGTGGCTTCTTAATAAGTGGTTTGATAACTGGGACATGTCCTAAGGATAGCAAATAGTTAATAATATTAAGAAGAGGTTCTGAGATTATTGGGAATACCTCTTTTAAGAGCTTAGTTGGTATTGGTTCTAACATACATGTTGTGGATTTTGATGTTTCGATAAGTTTTGTTAGCTCTTCATGACCAGTGACAGTGAAGGATTGAAGTTCCACGTGAGGAAAATTACGAGACACTGTTTTCTGAGGTGCTGTGAGAGATGATTGCATAATTCCAATTTTATTTCTGATTATTTCAATTTTATCAGTGAAGAAATTCATGAAGTCATTACTATTGTATTGTGACGGAATATCTGGTTCAGTCGAGGCTTTATTCCTAACCAATTTAGCCACAGTACTGAATAAACACCTCGGATTGTTGTGGTTATTTTCTATGAGTTTGCTAAAATATGCTTACCTGGCAGCTTTTAGTGCCTGTCTGTAGCTACAGACACTATCCTTCCATGCACTGCGAAATACCTCTAATTTTGTATTTTTCCACTTGTGCTGCATTTTCTGAGCTGCTCTCTTGAGAGCATGAGTGTGATCATTGTACCATGGTGCAGGGCTTTTTTCTTGAATTTTCTTTAATCGAAGGGGGGGTGACACTATCAAGAGTGCTAGAGAAAACTGTATTTATATTTTCTGTTATTTCATCGAGTTCTTCTAGGCTTTGGGGCTTATTGAATGTATGAGATAATTCTGGAAGATTATTAGTGAAGCTATCTTTAGTGGTCAAAAGAATAGTTCTACCTGAACAATAGCGTGGTGTAGATTGAGTAACATTAGCTGATCGCAGCAAACAAGAGACGAGGTAATGATCTGAGATGTCATCGCTCTGCGGCAGAATTTCTATAGTATCAACATCAACTCCATATGACAGAATTAAATCTAGTGTATGATTATGGTGATGAGTTGATCCTGTCACATTTGACTCCCAAGAGAGTTGAGAATATCGATAAATGCTAATCCCAGTGTGTCATTTTCATTATCTATGTGAATGTTAAAGTCACCAACAATTAAAGCCCTATCTACAGTAACTTCTAGATCTGAAATCAGAATACAGCCCGGGTGATCTGTATACTGTAGCAAGGGCAAAAGACGACAGAGTTTTTTTATTTATATCTGACGGTGTCACATTAAGCATTATTAGTTCAAAAGACTTAAACTTATATCCTGTCCTCTGAGTAACACCAAAAACTTCACTGTAAATTGTTGCAACATCTCCTCCTCGACCCTTCAGACGAGGCTCATGTTTATAACAATAACCTGGGGGAGTAGATTCATTTAAACTAATATATTCATCCGGTTTAAGCCAGGTTTCAGTCAGACAGAGCGCATCTCTTAGGCTTTACATTAGTTATAAATTCAGTGCAAATAACTAAACTATGAGCAGAAAAACCAACAGGTAAAATATCACATTTCTTTACGACATTAAATTGGTGCTTGAAACAATAAAACCTATCCAGCCTAGCCATAGAAATAAAATTCTCCCTTGCTTGAGCCCATGTATACTGTCTTTGATCTTTATGCACATCTCTCAATACATCATACAATTCATGTTCCAAAATAAGCTGCCTAATTACACACTGTGATGCTACATGTGGCTCTTTATGATTCCTGTCTATTTGATCATTCTCTGTACACATTATAGTGACCACGAGGAGGTTACCCCATGTGACTCTACCCTCCCTAGCAACCGGGCCAATTTGGTTCAGAAACTCCAGATTTCTAACATTCCCAACGGATTTTCCTGTCGACTCATTTCCAGTCATTTTTTTTTTTTTTTGCCCTTTTAATTTTTCCCTTACCCTTGGTTTTCCATTTTAATGCCAGTGTTTTAAATACACTTTCATCCTCTGCCATATCAATATCATTCCCACCTTCTCCCATCACGACCGATTCAGCTACCGCAGTAACATTATCCTCTCCCACCATTTCATTCGTATCCTCATTCAGTCTTTCATCATTGTTGCATCCATCACCACTACTAGCTTTATTAACACGACTTTCAGTTACATCACTAGTTCCTCCATTAATCTCTTGTATTTGCTTCTCGCTGCAACCTACCTTATTCTGCGCTTTATTCTTTATTATCATCTTGATCCACATCCTTCTCAGGGCACACACGAATAAGATGTCCCTCCTGCCCACAACACTTCATAGTCTCTGAGGTTGCATAGATCACATAATCATAATTATCCATTCTGAATTTCAGAGCTAAATTGAGGTCTTCAGTTTCACTCTTTAAGATCAGGTGTACCTGCCTCCTAAACGGCACCACATGCTTCAGTTGTGGTTATCTGCAGCCCAACGAGATCTTTCTGATTTTAGACACTATTTTCCCATGTCTTGACAGTTATCTTTCAATTATATCATCTTTGATAAATGGGGGAACATTTGAAAGTGTTATCTTTTTTACTGGTTGCACTAAAGGCATTACAGGAGTGAACAAGTCATTAACAACAATCCCAGTCGCTACAATTTCATTAACTTTTTCCACACTTTCCACACTTATTGCGCTATTCATCCTGGATGCAGATAAGATGCTATAATGTCCAACAACTTCAGCTACAGTGAAAGTACACTCCTTAACTGAACAGCGTTCCATGTGGAAGACTTTAATGCCATGCCACCACGATAAATTCTCACAACTCATGGCCTGAGATGCTGCCATGTCGACCAGCACACGCTGATCAACAGCGCCATTATCCAAACACCTCCAACTATTTTATTGTATACCTAACAAGAAGGACAGACAAAAAGATAGAAAACTCACTCACACTGAAGAGTTCACTCCAACTCACGCACGCAAACTCCACCCACTCACTCCCACAACCGCTCACAGAGAGAGAGAGAAAGAGAGAGAGAGAGAGAGAGAGAGAGAGAGAGCAGGACTGTGAATGGGAAGCAATGGTAAGGTAGAGTGTGTGTGAGATGAATTTTCATGAGGGGAAAATGTCGGTGAGCTGGTGAAAATTTTCTCTCAGCTCAAGAAAACAATTCCTCAGAGGAAACGGGCACTCTCTCTCTCTCAGTAATACAGCACACAATCACTGCTGCTGTTTCCATAGAAAGAGTCCAGAATATTCCCCAATGATTCCACTAGCATTTAATAGTCACCAGCACACAGTCTCTCAGGAGAATGAGACATTAGTCTTCCTCTCACTAGTGCTGTCTGCGGCCGGTCAGTGATGCGCTCGTATGACGAGTTAATGAGCTCAAATCTCACTCATACACACGCTTCAGTCACCTGATTCAGCCACAGGAAATGACCTCATAAACGCTCTGCTGAGAGCACTGAGTGTTCCTCTGTAAATGTTAATGAAGGTAAATAATCACTGACAGACTGTCTCATGAAAAAATCAACAGAGGAGAAATCTGATGTGTAGTAAACAGGTTATAACACCTATCAGAGACAGGTAATTCAGAATGAATGAATGATTTTCTGGTTAAACTGGAGTGCTGGTGTTTAGTATATACTAGTATATACTCACACACACACACACACACTCACACACACACACTCTGAAGCGCAAAAACTATATATGCGAGGGGCACCATGTAATGGCCATCCATCTTACTCTTGATCACATTCCAGAGGTTTTCATGAGGAAGATGGATCAAACTAAACTGAGCTGCTTGATTTTGTTTTCCAGAGCTATATATATACATATATATATATATATATATATATATATATATATATATATATATATATATATATATATATATATATAATATTAGATTGTAAGTGCCATTATGCTTGCAGAAGAAATGTGTTTTCAGCTGGTTCTTGTGTGAGAAAGTGAATGATCGAGAAGTTATCAGAATCGGATCTGGAGAGAAAAAGTGGTACCGGTGCATCCAGAGTTACCTTTATTTGGATTTACAATTATATATTTAGGATTTAAAACGTATATATTGAGATTTATAAACCCGTACCATGCACTGAGAGAATTAAGGAGCTCATGCATATGCAATTTATTAAATCTGTTTTTTTTTTTTTACATAGTTATTATTTGTAACAAGTGTAAATAGCACTGCACTCACAGCCGTGTCATTTGTGTGTCGAGTCAGAAATAGTGTGAAGAATAGAGCAACTTTAACTTATCAGCTCAGAACTATTGTGATTTTAAATCTAATTTGTCAGTGTGATGAAATAATGAATGATTACAGGACAGTTGATATTACTTTCTGTTGATTCATCACACTGGAAATGGAAGATCATTGTGCTGAATTGACAGTATCTCATGCAGTTTGCTCTGTTGTATACTGCACACTATGTACTACATCATACATGTGTTCTATATATACAGAAAACTCACATACTGTGCACAGTATACGTACAACATACAATAGCCGGTGGTATTCCATTGTGAGCACATGTTTATCATCACTCTTCTTTCAGTTGATATTGAGAGCATGAGTGTAAATGTAAAGTGTCTGTTAGTATGTGAACTACAATGCAGACTTCAGTCTGATGGAATCATCATGATGTTTGTGATGTTAAAGCCCTGGAGGAACGTGCAGCTCTCGTGCATGCTGAGCTCCAGGGAACATCAGGACTCAGGCGCTGACTGCGGCCCTGACACGACACACTCGAGCGGGGAATAAATCACGCCGCCGCCCGGGTCTTTATGGAGCACTTTTACAGCTTCTCTGCTGGAGATATAGACCAGGCAAGACATCATAAATTACATTCTCTGCAGTCCGATTGCCTGTACCTCGAGGGGACGAAAGCTGACAAACCGCGTGAAGCTTTTTACATGACACAAACGGCATACTGCCCAACGGTGACCTTCACAACGAATATGATCTGTGTGCTGAGGTCTCTTCACTCAGTCATGTAAAGGAAATAAAGCTTTATCAGTACCTATAAGACACAAACTAGCCCCTACTGATGAAATATAAAGATACATTTGAAACGTTCTGTTGTACTTATTGATTATTATTATTTTACATTTGATACATTTTGTTAATTAAAAACAAAAACAGACATCTTTATTTCTCATGTATTCTGCTTGTATTAATCTCAGGACAGTAGTTGCTGAGAAATCATCACAGATCTTGTATTTTGTTGTTTTTCTGAGAGCAGCATGCTCTGAGAGGGGTGTAAACCCGCACTAATGCCATCACGCTGAACGGCACAGCGGCAGCGCCCCCGACTACTGCATTAATGAATTCAGGGTTTGATGTTTCAGTCTCTCAATTTCACAAACGAACATGAACACATTTTAATGACTTTGACCTTTAAGTTTTGAAGTCTGGAGCAGAATGTGTTTAATAAGTGACCTCAGAGTCTAAAAACATTTTACGGTCAAACTGACAGACAAGCATGACTGAAAAACAACAGCGGTGTGTAAGAATAAAGCAAAAGCCACGTGCGGCAGTGTGTTATAGTGATTTTAGTACAGGTGAGGAGGATTCTTAGATACCCTATTACCTGTGATTAAATCACTGTAACGATGACTTATCACTGGTGTATTACTATCCACCTTTTTCCTGAACATGTTTCCTGATTCATAACTGAAGCCTGTTTTCATTTCCGGTCTCCAGTGCTTTCACTAGCAGTGGTGTATTTTAGCAGATAATGAGATGTTTCGAGTATTACATTTGTAAAAAATACATTTGCCTCCATAGAAGGGATGTCAATGTTCAGACATTTTCATAATCAATCGTCGTGGAAATTAACGATCAATTATTTGATTATTTGAACAGTTAACAATATCACAAAACACACTTGGAAGACTTCAGATCATATTTGCATGTGGCCTACTGTTTAAATATAATTTAAATGAATACAAAAGGAATGCAAGTATTGGCTTTTTCCTCTTAAAATATTCTTTGTTCTGTGTATTTTAATACATTTAGGCTGTGTTTAGTTCAGATTTGTGAGTTTAATTACTGTTAATCAATTAGGTTACTGTTAGAAATAACAAGATATAAGTTTGAGTTCATTAAAGGGATAGTTCACACAAAAAATGAAAATTCTGTCATCATTTACTCACCCTCATGCCATCCCAGATGTGTATGACTTTCTTTATTCTGCAGAACACAAATGAAGATTTTTAGAAGAATATTTCAGCTCTGTAGGTCCATACAATGCAAGTGAATGGTGACCAGAACTTTGAAGCTCCAAAAAGCACATAAAGGCAGCATAAAAGTAATCCATAAGACTCCAGTGGTTTAATCCATGTCTTCAGATGTGATATGATAGGTGTGAGAAACAGATCAATATTTAGCTACTAACCAAATAAATAAATATATGGACATAAAATATTGATTGTCGCTGAAATTAAGTAATTGCGTGAGAAGAAATAAATCACTGAACAGCTGGAATCAAACTCTGCTGGTGTTTAGTTTGTAATTAATGAATGTCAGACTCCTCATTATCTGGCTTATTGCAAGACTACTTGCCAAATAAATAAATAAATGCACATGCAACATTGATTTGAGATGAAGTTATTTTATTAGCTTATTTGTATCTCACAATGATCTAAGAAGCAGGAGAGATGACTCAATACCCAGATGAGCGGACTGATATATGTGAATGTGCGGTTGTTACTGAGAAATATCAGACCACTAGATGGCACCATTGACCAATCAGAATCCAGTATTCCAGAGAGCCTTGTAATAAAATGGTTTATGTAATACAGGTGCATCTCAAAAAATTTGAATATCATGGAAAAGTTCACTCAAAAAGTGAAACTTTCATATATTCTAGATTCATTACACATAAAGCCTTTTATTGTTGTAATCTTGATGATTACGGTTTACAGCTCATGGAAATCTAAAATACAGTATCTCATAATATTAGAATAAATCATTTATAATACAGAAATGTCAACCTTCTGAAAAGGATGTTAATTTATGCACTCAATACTTGGTCGGGGCTCTTTTTGCACGAATTACTGCAAATAATTATTGCTCAGCGGTCCAAAGTCTTCTTTTCAGATGAAAGTAAATTTTGCATTTCATTTGGAAATCAAGGTCCCAGAGTCTGGCGGAAGAGTGGAGAGGCACAGAATCCAAGTTGCTTGAAGTCCAGTGTGAAGTTTCCACAGTCAATGATGATTTGGGGTGCCATGTCATCTGCAGGTGTTGGTTCAAGTCGAGAGTCAATTCAGCCGTCTACCAGGAGATTTTAGAGCACTTCATGCTTCCATCTGCTGACAAGCTGATTTCCTTTTCCAAACTTGGCACCTGCCCACAGTGCCAAAACTTCAAGTAACTGGTTTGCTGACCATGGTATTATTGTGCTTGATTGGCCAGCCAACCCGCCTGACCTGAACCCCATAGAGAATCTAATGAGAGACTCCAGACCCAACAATACAGACGAGCTGAAGGCCGCTATCAAAGCAACCTGGGCTTCCAGAACACCTCAGCAGTGCCACAGGCTGATTGCCTCCATGCCACGCCGCATTGATGCAGTAATTCATGCAAAAGGAGCCCCAACCAAGTATTGAGTGCATAAATTAACATCCTTTTCAGAAGGTTTTCAAAATTTCTGTATTATAAATTCTTTATTCTAATATTTTGAGATACTGGATTTTTGATTTCCATGAGCTGTAAGCCGTAATCATCAAGATTACAACAAAAAAAGGCTTGAAATATTTCACTGTATGTGTAATGAATCTAGAATATATGAAAGTTCCACTTTTTGAATTAAAATTAAATTATGGAAAAAAATGAACTTTTCCACGATATTCGAATTTTTTGAGATGCACCTGTATATCTAATGATTAAAAACAACATTTGAGCTTAGTGTTTCAATAAAAAAGTCAAAAGCACAAATGTAAAATTTTCTTCTGGCATGTTATTGTTTGTGTGTTTCTGTGTCTCTGTGATGGTCTCCTCCAGTTGCCTCTCATCAGGATCTTCCTCATTCTAATTGACATTTCCTGAACGCATTCGAGCGCATCTGATTAGCTCCGACTCTCCAGTTTCTCTCTGTGTGTCAGTAAATGAGGGACACACAGTTTTTGTTCTTACCACATTTACTCTTTTTCTGTCCTGCGTCTCATGTGTTTGGTGGGATCGGCAGTTCACTGGCTCTGTTGTGTGCAGTTAATTGTCGCTGCTGTTAAGGATTGACTCCAACAAAAGGCGTTGAGCACAAGAACGTGTGATTGTGAGGAATCGACACAATAGCGTGTGATTCTAATGTGGTTTGTTTTTGCATTGATTGCATGGTTCTGGTGCAGATTATTCTGACTTACACCAGCAGCACAAAGCCATCTGTTCACACAGACGACGAGTTTGAGATGTTGAAGTCAAGAGGTCAGGGATGAGTTTTATACTTGCAGGCCACAGCGAAGACATGGTGGAAAATAAAAAGAGAAACAGACATTCACTCTTTTACATAGCATTGTTAGATTGCAGGGCTTCTGTTACGGATAAATACTGAGCATGACAAAATCTGATTCTTGCCAGTGCAGAAACAGCAAATTATTCTGTGCTGTAACTTCCTGTTTGTGCAGTGGATGGCAATACTCGATGCAGATGTCCTGTGACATTAGAGTGGTCCTTGACCCCAGTGCATCACATTAAGTCATTGCTGTGAGATATACTCATGATCACATCATAGTTATCATATAGCTTAAAGGGATAGTTCACCCAAAACTCATCATTCACTCACCCTCATGCCATCCCAGATGTGTATGACTTTCTTTCTTCTGCGGAACGCAAATGAAGATTTTTAGAAGAATATTTCAGCTCTGTAGGTCCATACAATGCAAGTGAATGGGTGTCAGATTTTTGAAGCTCCAAAAAGCACAAATAGCCATCATTAAAATCCATGCAACTCCAGTGGGTTAATTAATGTCTTCTGAAGCAAAACGCTATGTGTGTGTAAGAAATATATCAATATTTAAAACTATTTTTAGTAAAAATGTTCACTTCTGGCCAGCTCGTTGACTAGGGTGGAATTCAAACTGCCTCTCGAGTGACAAAAGCTCAGAAAAGGACATTGATATTCACACATAGATGCCTCATTTGGCTGGTTTGGATACATCAACTGCAGCGCCATCTTGGAACGGTGAACAAGGAGAGCTGTTTGAATCAGATTGAATGCAAATGGGTGAGTGGAGGAGATGCCTCAGACCGAGCCCCTAGCTCAGGCCGCTGCTTAAACTGCCTTTGTGTGGAAACAGTATTGTGGTCCATGGAAACAGCTGCTTATAAAGGATCTACGTATGAATATATATGCAGAGGAGGTTTACATGCTTACGTCACGCGAGAGGCAGCTTGACCTCCACTCAGATTTAGTTAGATTGCCATAGATGGATGGATAAAGTTCAGTAGTCTAACTGTAGGCTGTTGAAGTTTATGAAGTGGTTAGATATCATGAAGCGATGGCCTGAGATTAGTTACGTTGATATCGATAACTATTTTGAGTTGTCATGACAGCCAATAACTGAACAAGTTGAGCTTGAACTCATTTTTACTCCAACACTTTAAATGGTTGTTGTTCTCCATCTGGATCACTTGTTTCGGTAGTTTTTACATTGATTCTTATGAAGACCAGAACCAGAAAACAGCTCAGTGGCAATCAGACTCATCATGGTACCACCTAGTGCAGGGTTTCTCAACCACTGTGTCGCGACCCAAAAGTCTTCCAAGGTAGCTTGGCAAGACTGGTCTTCATAAGAACACAAGACCATCTCTGCATCCTTAGAATTGAGAAACACCCAGTGTGTTTGTTGTTGTGGTGGTGATTTTTGTTCATTTTGGTGACTTTATTCTATTGATTCTGTTCACCAAAATCCATGAGCACTTAACCAGTCATTTAAAAATAATAATAATAATAATAATAATAATTTCCTGTCGCAATTTATTCTGTTTTGAATACTATTCTAATGCTAGTGAAACTTTGTACTGCAGCACTTTTCATACCACTGTCTCCTTAAGATGATTCACTTATGGTTTCCTCTTTTGTAAGCCGCTTTGGATAAAAGCGTCTGCCAAATGAATAAATGTAAAATGTAAATGTAAAATGATTCGTTCAGATTCGTTAATTGATTCGTTCACTGACCAGATCTTCAAGTTACTCCTTTGCGCCTGCTGATGATGCCAAATGACAATTTTTTAAGTTATTGCATTAAACTGAAGTCAACAAGTCTAATTATCCTTTATTTAAAAGTCTACTAAGAGACTTCAGCACTGCAGAGTTTTAAAGCATCATTATCATTTCCCCACAAATGACAACAAAGCACATCTATCATACTGTGAACTGCTGAGCCGGACTTTTTATCAAGCCATACAAAAAAGGACAACAATACTAGCCTAAAAAATAACTGAGTTTCAATATCATCGGTATGTCATTGTAATGTGTGCTCATCACCCACTTTTATTTATGATTCATCTGGCCCCTTTTTTTGTTGAACCAGATTGATGATATGAACGAACGACATGCAGCTCCTCCTCTCGTTCAGCAGATCATCATTCATGATGACTGATTTGTTTATGTCGGTTGCGACTCATAATACAAAATGGTGCTGCGGATGGCAGCCTCGATGTGGAGCTCTCCAATTATTTTGTTGTTTTTGTTTGTTTGTCCTGTGTTTAGTCATTTCTTTTTCCCAGTTTTTGACCATTTAGACATTTTGCTGGGCATTTTAGTCAGAGGCGCAGCTTGTTGTTCAAGCGCGCTATGAGACACAAGCAAGGGAAGCGAGCCGGCACGCTGGTCAAGCTCCGTCAGCATGGCTTTCAAACAGCGCTGCCGATTATTCATCTAGCAAATCTCCACTCTCATCCTAACAAAACAGACAAATGACGTCACCTCAACTGTACAAACAAGGAGTTTTCAAACTCTGCTGCCTTGTGCTTCACAGAAACCTAGCTAAGTGAAGCCATTCCAGACAGCGCATTACATCTGCCGGACTTCCAGCTGTTCAGAGCGGATCGCATTGCAGAGTTAACGGGGAAAACGAGAGGTGGTGGAACATGCTTTTACATCAATGAATGTTGTTGTACAGATGTAACAATGTTAAATAAGATGTGCTGTCCTAATTTGGAAGCGCTCTTTATAAACTGTAAGCCTTTCTACTTGCTGTGGGAGTTTTCCTCGTTCATTCTGGTGAGTGTTTATATCCCGCCAAATGCGTGTTTGAATGCAGCACTGCAACAGCTGGCTGATCAGATCACGGACACGGAACAGGAATACCAGGGCTCACTCATTATTATTCGCACCGATTTTAACAGAGCCAATCTCACCATGAACTGCCAAAATACAAACAGTACATTATATGCCCCACCAGAGACAGAAGTACAGTATACTGGATCACTGCTATACAACATTAAAGGATGCATATCGCTCTGTCCCTAGAGCAGCTTTGGGACTCTCTGATCACTGTCTGGTTCATCTTCTTCCAACCTACAGACAGAAACTAAAATCAGCTAAACCTGTAGTAAAGACTGTAAAGAGATGGACCAATGAAGCAGAGCGGGAACTACAAACCTGCTTCGATTGCATGGATTGGAGTGTTTTTGAAGCTGCAGACTGGATGAGCTCACAGATATGGTGACATCATATATAAGTTCCTGTGAGGAAATATGCATTCCTACTAGGACTTATTTTAACATTCAATAATGACAAACCATAGTTTACAGCAAAACTCAAGCAGCTTCATCAGACCAAAGAGGACACTCACAGAATTGGGGATAAAATCATGTACAATCAGGCCGGAAACACACTTACAAAAGAGATTAGAGTGGCTAAAAGAAGCTACTCTGAGAAGCTGAAAAACAAGTTTTCATCTAGCAACCCTGCATCTGTGTGGAGAGGCCTGAAATGCATTACTAACTACAAGACACCATACCCCAACACTGTGGGGAATCAACAACTCTCTGATGACCTGAATGTGTTTTACTGTAGATTTGAAAAGCCCAGTCTCACACCGCACACTTGCGCAGACCTTCACTTCACACAAACATCAACACCTCCTACAACCACCCTCCTCCCCTCCGGCTACTCAACCTGAACTTAAGATCTGTGAAGAGGATGTGTGCCAGGACTTCTGTAAACAAAAGACAATGAAAGCACGGGGCCCAGAGGTGTTTCACCCACTTGTCTAAAATCCTGTGCTGACCAGCTGGCCCCCATCTTCACACAGATCTTCAACAGACCCCTGGAGCAGTGTGAAGTTCCCTGCTGCTTCAAATGCTCCACCATCATCCCCATCCCAAAGAAACCCAAAATTACAAGACTTAATGACTACAGACCCGACGCTCTGAAATCTGTGGTCATGAAGTAATTTGATAGACTGGTGTTCACCCACCTGAAGGACATCACTGGACACTTTCTGGATCCCCTTCAATTTTCTTATTGAGCAAACAGGTCTGTGGATGATGCAGTCAACATGGGATTGCATCATATCCTGCAACATCTGGACAAACCAGGGACATATGCAAGGATCCTTTTTGTGGACATCAGTTCGGCTTTCAACACCATCATCTCAGCTATTCTCCAGACTAAATTAAACTATATCTCTGTCTACCTCTATCTGTCACCTATCCTTATGTTTTTGTTAATGTGGTTTGGATTTATCTGCTTGTTCAATTGCCTTCATGGATTATATAGACATTGCCTGGACATTGACTATGATTCAAGGATTACGATTGGATTTGTTTGTTTTGCTTCACCTTTTAATAAACCTCTGCACATGAATTGTCAATCTAGTGATGACTCTGCATTATTACAATAGCCTTACAATTGAATCGTTAACATTAAATGCAGAAAGTTTTTGTGAGGGGTAGGGTTAGGGGTAGGGTTAGGTTTAGGGGATAGAATCTATTGTTTGTACAGTATAAAAATCATTATGTCTATGGAGAGTCCTCATAATGATAGCTGCACCAACATGTGTGTGTATGTGTGAGAGTGTGTGTGTGTGTGTGTGTGTGTGTGGTTTAGGGGTAGGGTTAGGGTTAGGGGATAGAATCTATAGTTCATACAGTATAAAAATCATTATGTCTATGGAGAATCCTCATAATGATAGCTGCACCAACATGTTTGTGTGTGTGTGTGTGTGTGTGTGTGTGTTTAGGTGTAGGGTTAGGGTTAGGGGATAGAATCTATAGTTCATACAGTATAAAAATCATTATGTCTATGGAGAGTCCTCATAATGATAGCTGCACCAACATGTGTGTGTTTGTGTGTGTGTGTGTGTGTGTGTGTGTTTAGGGGTAGGGTTAGGGTTAGGGGATAGAATCTATAGTTCATACAGTATAAAAATCATTATGTCTATGGAGAGTCCTCATAATGATAGCTGCACCAACATGTTTGTGTGTGTGTGTGTGTGTGTGTGTGTGTGTGTGTGTGTGTGTTTAGGGGTAGGGTTAGGGTTAGGGGATAGAATCTATAGTTCATACAGTATAAAAATCATTATGTCTATGGAGAGTCCTCATAATGATAGCTGCACCAACATGTGTGTGTTTGTGTGTGTGTGTGTGCGAGAGTGTGTCTGTTTGTGTGTGTGTGTGTGTGTGTGTGTTTACAGTGTGTGTGTGAGTGTGTGTGTTTGTGAGTGTGTGTGAGTGTGTATGTGTGAGAGTGTGTCTGTTTGTGTGTGTGTGTGTGTGTGTGAGTGTGTGTGAGTGTGTCTGTTTGTGTGTGTGTGAGTGTGTGTGTGTGTGTGTGTGTGTGTGCGTGTGTGTGAGTGTCTGTGCGTATGTGTGTGTCTGTCTGTGTGTGTGTGTGTTTGTGTTTGTGAGTGAGATTGTCTGTGTGTGTGTGTGTGTGTGTGTGTGTGTGTGTGAGTGTATCTGTTTGTGTGTGTGTGTGTGTGTGTGTGTGTGTGTGTGTGTGTGTGTGTGTGTGTGTGTGTGTGTGTGTGTGTGTGTGTGTGTGTGTGTGTGTTTGTTTGTTTGTTTCAGGTGTTCATTCTCAATCAATGATTGTGAGAATCATTGATTGTTTCTCAGTAATGTTGATGAGGTAGTTTCCTGCACATGTGTTTTTAGGGTCTTCTGTCCATTCATTGTTTAGAAGTTGTTAAAGGACAGAGATTCTTAGGGTTATGGCCTATTCACACCAAGCATGAATTTTCAGTGTGAATGATCATTGTGAATAAAAATTTTGAGTAGAAAAAAATGGAATTGCAATATGCATTTCTAAGGCACTATTTTCAACAGGCCCAACAAATTGTCTGTTGGCAAACTGAAGGTTTTTTTTTTCTTTTTTTTCTTAAGAATGTTAATTAAACTGAAAAATGAGATATGAGTATTTTGTCATGTTTCCAGAATTGCTGCTGCTGCACAATCCAGCATGTTTGTGGGGCTAATGAACTGGCAAAAGAACAAGAGACACCAGCATTGGATGTGTACATGAATTTACATACCCCCGAAAAATTACATACTAAAAATAAAACAGTTGCTGTTCATCATGAACCCTTTGTACTACAAACAAAAACCTGGCCTTTTTTTAAGAGTTCGCTAATCATGTATGTTCACATAGCCTATTATAAATATGCATAACTATAAAGACTCCGAAGTGCAGTATTCCTGTGCTCTTTTACTCATCTCACACACAAAACTCTGCAAACATGCAGTGAATAAATATAGAAGCTGTAAATATTTTTTTTTTTTTTTTAAACACCTACAGTATATAATGTGTTGGTACCTCATATTTTATAATATAGTAGTTTACTTGGAGTTGTGTTTCCATATGTGAAAAACCAGCTGATTGTACATTATCCCACTTATTGCACGGCTACTAACCAAAAAAATAAATACATAGATATATAATATTAATATAATATTGATGGCGACGTGGCAAGATGGCGCCTGGCTGGTTGTTGGCATGCCGTTGCCCCTGTTGCCCCTGTTCTGTGTTATCTGTCATTTGCATGTTTGTGTTATTCTTGTGCATCCATGCACAAGGAATAAGTGCGTTACTAACCTATGGTCAACAATCGTTCCTTAATTTACGGTCTTGTGTTGTGAATCTGTGCATTCGTGGATCTGATGGAGAGCACTTCTTTAACAATTGTTAAAGAACTGTTAAAGGGTGCCTGGGTATCTCAGCGAGTATTGACGCTGACTACCACACCTGGAGTCGTGAGTTTGAATCCAGGGCGTGCTGAGTGACTCCAGCCAGGTCTCATAAGCAACCAAATTGGCCCGGTTGCTAGGGAGGGTAGAGACACATGGGGTAACCTCCTCGTGGTCGCTATAATGTGGTTCTCACTCTCGGTGGGGTGTGTGGTGAGTTGTGCGTGGATGCCGCGGAGAATAGCATGAGCCTCCACACGTGCTACGTCTCCGCGATAACGCACTCAACAAGCCACGTGATAAGATGCGTGGATTGACGGTCTCAGACGTGGAGGCAACTGAGATTTGTCCTCTGCCACCCGGATAGAGGCGAGTCACTATGCCACCACGAGCACATTGGGAATTGGGCATTCCAAATTGGGGAGAAAAGGGGAGAAAATAAAAAAATTGTTAATGAAGTTCTAAAGAAAGAACTTTCCTATGAGTATTTGCGGTTTGCCTGGCTGCTCACTACACCGTATGAAGTGCCACAGAAAACGGGGGAAACAAGGTGGTCTCCTAGTCAGGATTAGGAGATCGCTGGTGACTTCAAGGGTGGCTGTGCGGTCCGTGTCTGATGTCTTCCATGGAAATGCTGACTCGTGCGGTTACAGCATCCCTCGGCATTCGCTGGAGCCTCGATACACCTGCCTCCGACCCATTCTTCCAGATATGGTACAATCGCAGTTTGCTCCAATTTCAGCGAGACCGCAAATAATCAGAAAAGGTGCGGATTTACGAAATCTTCGCTCTCTGGAATATCACAAGCTGTCAACAATATCATCAGATGCTATTATGCCCGAGGATGTGAAACTTCACCATGCAAATTTGGCCTTAATAAATGCAAGATCCCTGTTCAGTAAAAATTTCATTTTAAATTATTTCTTCACTTCACATAAATTGGACTTCCTGTTTCTGACAGAAACTTGGCTCGATGTTGGTGAGTTGGATCCTCTATCTGAACTTTCTCCAAGTGACTGTGACTTTTTCAGCTCCCCCAGAAGTGAAGGACGTGGTGGGGGTTTAGCCACAGTTTAAAAAAAATTAAATTAAATTAAGTGCCGTTTACTGACTTCAGAACATTACCAATGTTGCTTAGGGCTTAGTTACCCAGTCTGGTACTCTGTGCCTTTATTTGCAGGCCTCAAAGTACAATAAGGATTCTGCCCTCAGCTGACACCATACTTGATGATTTAAACATTCATGTGTGCTGCCCATCCAAACCACTGGTTACTGAGTTCATAAAATGTATCGATTCTTTTAATCTGATACAGAATGTAATTGGTCCAACACACATTCATGGGCACACCCTTGATCTTGTTCTGTCACTTGGTATTCCAATTTGCAGTGTTAATATCTCTGAGTTCTGTCTATCAGATCACAGTCCTGTTATTTTTAATGCTTTATTCCCATGCCAGACTTCGAATTCCAGTTTGTCTGTGTATTATTCGCGCCTTTCAACCCCTTCAACAGCCAAAGTTATCTCTGATGCTTTCTCCTCTGCTTCTATTGTTATGCACAATTCCCTGTCAAACTTAGACTTAGAGGAGATAACCACTATGTTTAATGCCATCTGCACAAATGTTTGATTCCATTGCTCCTTTTAAATGTAAGAAACCACCAGTAAGACTCAGCCCTTGCTAAATAAGGATATGTGCGCTCTCAGGCAGGCATGTAGAAGTGTAAATGGAAAAAAGACAGGCTTCAAGTGTCCTTGGAAATTTGAAAGAATTGTCTATCTGCATATCAGCGCTCTGTTAAGGATGCAAAAAATAGGTATCTGTCTGAGATAATTTCTAATAACTTCCACAAACATAAAATTCTTTTTAATACAATAAATAAAGTACTCTCTCCTGTTGTCGCCTCTTGTCTTGAGGCTACCTCTGAGAATTGTACATGCTTTTTGACTTTTTTCTAGTAAGGTCGGATTTTTCCGTTCATGCTTCACTGATAATTCTGAAGAGCCCTCTGATTCTGTTATCTGCTCTGCACATTTAGATCGGTTTGAATCCATATCTCTCCTAGAGTTAAATTATATAATCCGATGGATGAAACTAACCTGTGCTGATGTTATCCCTGCTCGGCTCTTTATAGAAGTGATGGACACTGTTGGTCCTAGTGTTTTATATATTCGAATGGCTCCCTAAGAGATGGCATCGTTCCTTCTTGTTTCAAGCATGTAGAGGTCCTGCCTCTTCTTAAGAAGCATAATTTGGATCATACTAATTTTAATAATTTACGGCCTATTTCCAGACTTCCATTTTTATCTAAATTCTTGGATAGAATTGTGTGCTCTCAACTCTCCTCATTTTTAGAAGAAAACAATATTTTAGGCTAAATTTAGGTCTTGGTTTGAGCTCGTCATAGCACTGAGTCTGCACTTCTGAAGGTGAATAATGACTTGCTCCTTTCTTTGGACTCTGGGCGCTGCGTTTGATACAGTAGACCATACTATACTTCTAGACTGGCTTACGTGTGAGGTGGGAATAAAAGGTACAGCCTTGGGCGGGTTTACATCTTACATTTCAGATAGAACTGTGAGTATTAGGATTGGGAACTCTTCCTCTCCCTCTGTACCTCTCACATGTGGGGTTCCACAAGGTTCTATTCTGGGACCAATCTTATTCTCAATATACATGCTTCCATTCGGCTCTATTTTCAAGAAGCATAATATCTCATTTCATTGTTATGCCGATGACAGTCAGTTATACGTCCCTCTCAGTTCTAATGGTGATTCCTTCTCTCACTGCTTGCCTGGAGGAAATTAAATGCTGAATGGCAAGAAATGTCCTTCAGCTCAATCAGAGCAAGACCCCCAGATGCTGTCTCGGGCGTTACAAGCAACTTGGCGTCTATGTCGTCAGCTGTTCACCCCACTGTCAAAAATCTAGGAGTGATTTTTGATTCTGCACTGAATTTTGAAAAACAAATAAGTGCTGTGGTGAAAAACAGCTTTTATCAACTCAGACTGATTGCTAAACTAAAACCTATGCTTTCTCTGAAAGATTTGGAGACTGTTATTCATGCATTTATCTCCTCTCGGCTTGACTACTGCAATGCCCTTTACTCTGGAATAAATCATATGACTTTACGCCACCTGCAGTTAGTCCAAAATGCAGCCGCCATGTTACCGACTGGCACTAGGAAGAGGGAAAGTATTTCTCCTGTTCTGGCTTCTCTGCATTGGTTACCTGTTAAATACAGGATTGATTTTAAAATGTTGCTTTTTGTTTTTAAAGCCTTAAATGGCTTGGCCCAACCCTATTTATCAGAACTCCTTGTCCATCAGCACTCCTCCTGGACTCTCAGACCTACGGACCAACTTCTCCTACAGATTCCACACTCCCGCTTGAAGTCAAAAGGAGATCGTGCGTTCTCTATAATTGGACCTAAAATGAGGAATAGCCTGCCTTCGTACATTATATCAGCTCCCTCTTTACATATTTTCAAATCACAACTTAAGACTTGTTTTCCTTGGCCTTTGAGTGATTGATGTGTGAATTTTGTCTGTTCTTATGTGTGTTTTTGCATTTTATGTTACTTTTTCTTTTAAATTGTTTTATTACTGCTTGTACAGCACTTTGGCATACACTTGTTGTTTTAAAATATGCTCTAGAAATAAGTTGACCTTGACCTTGCATTAAAATTGTGTAATTATGTGGGATGAAATTAATCACTGAACAGCTTGAATCAGCCTACGGTTTGCGTCAGAGTTCTGTTGGTGTTTATTTTGTAATGAATGAATGTCTGACTCCTCAATATCTAACTTATTACAAGACTATTAACCAATTAAACAAGTAAATGCACAGGAAAAATTGATTTGAGTTAAAATTATTATATGAGCTTATTTATAGAGATTGTACAGTGATCAGAGAAGCAGGAAAGATGACTCGTAAAACCCGAATGAACGGTCTGATACGTGAATGTGCGATTGTTAGAGGTTGTTAGAACCCAACCCGTACTCGAGACCGCTTGGTGCAGAACAATCTGGAATCGTGTGTAACAGCCACATGAAGATCTCATTGCAGCCTGAACTTCTTCAGAACATCACATTTTTATGACACATGCCACAAGACGTCCATCAAGCAGGTGTTCACAAATGAAAATAACTGGAAAACTGTGCAGACTTGCAAAAGCATGTTGGTTGTGAACAGCCCCTCACAGTACGTGTACATTGAAGTGGAAGATATCTGCTCAATGCCGTTTACTACGCCAGAGACAGAGCTGCCGCTTAGAAAATAGCACAGTGGTATACTGTATATATATATATATATATATATATATATATATATATATATATATATATATATATATATCTCCCTATGCTTTTAGGGAAGTGCCTACTGTACTTCGTCTTGCAAATTAATTTCAGATTTAGTGTGAACAGGCCTTTAGGGTTACTGTGGTGTTTTCAGGTGAGAGCTCACCTTTGTAAGTATAATGAAAGGAAGATGATTTGCATTGGTATTTTGATAATTACTCTTCTTCATTTAGAATAATCCAAATTCATCAACATCAGAATGGGAAGAACAACGCTGTGTGTTTACACACCTTTAGTGAAACCAGTAGAAGTTTTGTACCCAGTTATTATTGAAAAACACCCACTGTATTTAAAGATCAGATCGGTTAATGATGTAGGACTATAAAGTAATGAATTAAAGCAAATCTGAAAAGTCTTGTGAAATACAAGTGAACAGTGAGAGAGACGGGATTAGTGTGGGTGGATGTAAAGATGTAAAGGTGGAGTTGAAGAGACAAAGGACGACGCAGGAGTGAATGTGGGTGGATAATAAACCTGAGAGAGACAGAGCGTGTGTGTGTGTGTGTGTGTGTGTGATGTAGTTGTGTTAAAGTCAGCACTCAGATATCACTGAAGCTCCTGGGAATCACTTCTACAGCAGCATTTGCATTTCAAAATCAAGAAGAAGCAACTATAAAAACAGCTGCATTGTTGCCCTCATGATATTTATTTTTCTTTCATCTGACACACACACACACACACACACACACACATACACACACACACATCTGATTTCAAACACACACACACACATCTGATTTCAAACACACACACATTTGATTTCAAACACACACACACATCTGATTTCAAACACACACACATTTGATTTCAAACACACACATAGACACACTCACACACATCTGATTTCACACACACACACACACACACACACAAACTACACACACACACTCACCCCCCCACACACACTCACTCACTCACACACTCTCTCTCACACACACACACCACACACACACTCAAACAAACACTTCTGATTTCAAACACACACTCACACACACACACACACACACTCACACACACACATCTGATTTCCAACACTCACTCACACACACTCAAACAAACACATCTGATTTCAAACACTCACACACATACACACACATCTGATTTCAAACACTCACACACATACACACACACACACCTCTGATTTCAAACACTCACTCACACACACACTCACACACACACACCTCTGATTTCAAACACACACACACTCACACACACACCTCTGATTTCAAACACACACACACTCACACACACACCTCTGATTTCAAACACTCTCTCACACACACACACACACACACACACACATTGTCTCTATTCTGGCTAAAGCTGAGCTCCCTACATAGGCAGCATTCGAAGGCATCACATGTGCTCCCTACAAAATGTAGACACCAACATTACGTTGCCTTCTAATGTCCATCATTTTGTGCAAACTCTGATCATCATGTCCTAAGTAGATGTTATGCACCATCTTTCTGACCTTTCCAAGAAATGTGTCTGTTGATACTGAACTCAACGAAGCTCTGTGACGTGACACATCTGCAGTCAATCAGAACATATTCAAGCTTTAATGTGGACCGGGATTTTGCACCAGTGAAATAGAAATGTGTTTATTTCTTTTAAAACTATAAAGCATTGGTAAAGTATGTTGTGTATAGCATAGCAACATGCTATTGAAATGACTTGAGAGTGGAGTGTGTCGAGAGTGTCACATGAGGAGTGATGTTTGTGTTTCTGTCTATGTAGACTAATCAGTCAACTTCAGTTTGGATGCTGGTGACCGCTTCTGCAGACAGAAGTATGGCAGCTCTCTTGGATTTCAAGCAGAGCATTTGTGTCTTTTACACTCAGATAGTTTGTACCTGAGTGAAATGAAGCTCTCAATTAAATCTTTTGTCTCATCGGTGATATTGAATACTGGACAGTCATATACAGCCATCGATCGTAATGGGTTGCTGTAACTGTATCAGAGCAATGCATTATTGAAGAGAGTTTCACAGAGATGCCTTCTTACAGGTCACATGTGCATTATCAATGTGAAACATTAAAAACTGTAGAATGAAAAATCAATATTCAACACTGACAGAGATGGCTCTTCGAAACAGCTGAGACGACTTAACATGTAGTGAATACAATCTCTCTGTATCTCACTATATATACAGTAAATGTTATATGGCATACTATTTTTAAAGATGAGTTTTCTGACTTGAAGTGTTTTAGTTTTCAAGCCATTTATATGCTCCTGTACTCCTTAACGTTGATAAAATCAAAGGCGTTTTTGCAGACATTTGCAACTGACCAGCAAGTATGTTGATAATGGGTCATTGTCAAATAAGTTTGTCTGATACATGTCAAGTTCTTATAAATCCAATCCTCTTGTCCAATCTGGTTTATATATATATATATATATATATACACTATATTGCCAAAAGTATTCGCTCATCTGCCTTTAGATGCATATGAACTTAAGTGACATCCCATTCTTAATCCATAGGGTTTAATATGACGTCGGCCCACCCTTTGCAGCTATAACAGCTTCAACTCTTCTGGGAAGGCTTTCCACAAGGTTTAGGAGTGTGTTTATGGGAATTTTTGACCATTCTTCCAGAAGCGCATTTGTGAGGTCAGACACTGATGTTGGACGAGAAGGCCTGGCTCGCAGTCTTCGCTCTAATTCATCCCAAAGGTGCTCTATCGGGTTGAGGTCAGGACTCTGTGCAGGCCAGTCAAGTTCTTCCACACCAAACTCGCTCATCCATGTCTTTATGGACCTTGCTTTGTGCACTGGTGCGCAGTCATGTTGGAACAGGAAGAGGACATCCCCAAACTGTTCCCACAAAGTTGGGAGCATGGAATTGTCCAAAATCTCTTGGTATGCTGAAGCATTCAGAGTTCCTTTCACTGGAACTAAGGGGCCAAGCCCAGCTCCTGAAAAACAACCCCACACCATAATCCCCCCTCCACCAAACTTCACAGTTGGCACAATGCAGTCAGACAAGTACCGTTCTCCTGGCAACCGCCAAACCCAGACTCGTCCATCAGATTGCCAGATGGAGAAGCGTGATTCGTCACTCCAGAGAACGTGTCTCCACTGCTCTAGAGTCCAGTGGCGGCGTGCTTTACACCACTGCATCCGACGCTTTGCATTGCACTTGGTGATGTATGGCTTGGATGCAGCTGCTCGGCCATGGAAACCCATTCCATGAAGCTCTCTACGCACTGTTCTTGAGCTAATCTGAAGGCCACATGAACTTTGGAGGTCTGTAGCGATTGACTGCAGAAAGTTGGCGACCCCGCTCTGTCATTTTACGTGGCCTACCACTTCGTGGCTGAGTTGCTGTCATTCCCAATCGCTTCCACTTTGTTATAATACCACTGACAGTTGACTGTGGAATATTTAGTAGCAAGGAAATTTCACGACTGGACTTGTTGCACAGGTGGCATCCTATCACAGTACCACGCTGGAATTCACTGAGCTCCTGAGAGCGGCCCATTCTTTCACAAATGTTTGTAGAAGCAGTCTGCATGCCTAGGTGCTTCATTTTATACACCTGTGGCCATGGAAGTGATTGGAACACCTGAATTCAATTATTTGGATGGGTGAGCGAATACTTTTGGCAATATAGTGTATATATATATATATATATATATATATATATATATATATATATATATATATATATATATCAGTATTTCATATATCACAAATTTAAATAATATCAAGAAGTATGACCATATGACCTGAACAAAATGTGCTTTTCATGAAAATGTCAAAATATCAAAAGTTTTTGTTTTTTTTACTTCACACATTATTGAGTGTCTAAAGGGTTTTATGATTCTTGTCATCATGATGGCTCTGTACATGTTGGTTACACCACTTGACGTGATTTGGTGGACAAAGCAGGTAAATAAAAGC
>NC_059344.1:68603270-68608270 GCF_019703515.2 Myxocyprinus asiaticus | reverse complement strand
TGTTGCAGATCTCACAGTGGATGGTAGAGTCTTCGAATGGGAATAGGGCATAGAGATGATCACTTCTGAATGGAACGCACCCTCATAGAGAATAGAGTTTAAAGACAGCAGACAGATGTTGTTAGATCAAATGAAGCTGTTAACTGCAGTGCCAATCAGAGTGGAGGTATATAATGACCGCTCGTGATTTCAGCTCAATTCATGTTCATTAGGCAGACTAATAAAAGTCGAACAGACGCTAAATAGGACTGAATTTACCCTCCAGGAATAATTAAATACTTATCAATCTATCTCCACACTCCATGGTGAGCTTTATAGAATATAACTCGGCTCAAGATAATCTTCTCAATCACTCCTCCATAAATCTATTTTAAATAACACAATAATGAGGTTTCCCTGTAGAGACAGACAGCGTTTCTGAGGTTTGCATCATTTGTAAACTGTCAGCGATGATGGCAAACAGAAAGGATGAGAACAAAATTGAAGTCTGGAGAAATGTGTGACATCTTGACACTAAAATGTGTGTTTGTGTGTGTGTGTGCGCATGTGTACAGTTTCTTCAGTTGTCATCTATGATGCTTCACTGAGCATGTTAGCTCCAGAACACTCACACACAAGGAGATTTTGATCTAACCTGCCAACAGCGCTCATTCTCTCTTTGTTAACTTAATCCACACATTGACTGTACATTGATAAAATAAGAGGTTTAAGTCACGTTAATGAGGAGTTTGTTTCAGTTAGCCTGTGAGTCACTGGAACTGGTAAAAAGTCTGGAACTTTAGTAAATAGTGGTTTAGCGGACACTTCTATCCAAAGCAACTTTTTACCAGTTCGGTCCTCATGAAGCAGCCTGTGATTTTGTGTCGTGCTCAAAGGTTTGTCTGTGATGACTTCTAGCTCACTTTTTGTGAGTTTTGAATCAGCAACCTTCTGACGACAAGTCCTGAGTGATAAAAATACTTTTCTTGTCTCTTTCTTCTGTGTTAGCTTTTATACTACATCAGCTACTCTGAAAACTTAGCAGTTCAATACTGCAGATATTGTTAACTTTTGTGTGTCATTATAATGGGAACGATCTATAGTCACTTTTAGAGCTCTAACTCCATTATTTAGCATAAACGTCGTTCACCTACCGGAGATAAGTTGTGTGCTACAGTTATTAGTACTGCTCATATCCATCTGTCTTGCTTCACTGCTGTGGTTCATGCGTCCACTTGTGTTTTTTTCTTTTGGCAATCTAAACACTTTCATTTGTGTTAGGTCCTGGCATTGACAGGTGATGATCCTTACTGTTCTCATCTCATGATCTCGCTCTCCATTCACAAGCCGGCGCTCGACCATGCCCCCACCACCACATACCCCCATTGCCAACTCAGGCCAGGGAGCCATCCGGCCTGCCCAGTTCCCCCCCACCCCCCCCCCATTTCATTCAGGAAGTCCACAACAGCCATCTGCACCCCCGGCATGTGGACCACCTCTAACTTAAACGACTGAAGAGCCAGATACCAACGGGTGATCCGCATGTTGGTATGATCCGCGTGTTGGTATCCTTCATGCGATGGAGTCACTGGAGCTGGGTATGGTCCGAACAGAGGGTGAAGCCCACCCTAGGAGGTAGTACCGAAGGGTGAGGACCACACACTTGATGGCCAAACACTCCTTCTCAACTCTTCCGGCTGATGTACAGCACCGGGTGATACTCCCCCTCGACCACCTGAGACAACACAGCTCCCAGCCCCCTGTCCAACGTGTTGGTCTGTAAAACAAAAGTGAGAGCAAAATCAGGAGCATGTAGCAATGGTCCGTCACAAAGCGCAGCTTTCACCTGCACAAAAGCCTTCTATAATAGCCAGCCCCAGGAACTGTCTCACCTCCTTTTTGGTATTGGGTCTCAGGCAGGCCGCAATCGCTGCAGTCTTATCAATTTGAGGATGCACCTGCCCGTGGTCCAAGTGGAAACCCAGATACCGTACCTACACCCATCCAATTGCACTTTTCTTGGGGTTTGTTGTGAGTCCCGCCCACTGCAGCGACCTCAAAACCGCCCTCAGATGCTGCATATGCCACTGCCAATCATTACTGTGTATAATGATGTCATCCAGATAGGCAGCGGCATACACAGAGTGTGGTCTGAGGACTCGGTCCATGAGGAGCTGAAACATATCCAGGGCCCCAAACAAACCGAACGGAAGGGTCACGAATTGGTGTAAACCAAAGTGTGTAGAGAAGTCTGTTTTCTCACAGGACATTGGTGTTAAGGGGATCTGCCAATAACCCTTTGTCAAATCCAGTGTCAAATAAAAGCGAGTCGTGCCCAACTGATTGAGCAGTTCGTGAATACGAGGCATTGTATACGCATCAAATTTAGACACTGCGTTGATCTTTCTATAATCCACACAGAACCGTACCGAGCCGTCGCTCTTTGGAACCAACACCACCGGGCTGGCCCAGTCACTGTGGGATTCTTCTATTACCCCCATATCGAGCATGGCCTTTAATTCTTCCCAAACCCTTTTTTTTTGTGTGCTCGGGTAATCGGTAGGGACGACTGCATACCACTACTCCTGGGGTTGTTTCAATATGGTGTTCTATGAGGTTCGTATGACCGGGAAGGGGCAAGAACACGTTTGGTTCAGTATTCAGTGTTTCATGAGGGTAGGTTTAGTGTTGGCGTTAGGTTAGTCGGGTCCCTGTACACTCATGTCCTCACCAGTCCAGTGTGTGTGTGGGTCACAGTGAGATAAACCTGATCACCAGTCTCAGTGTTGTCCCTGATTTAAATACCCTCAGTACCTCTGCAATATTAATGAGGTCAGATCAAGTTTAAGAGGTATTTTTCACCTCACTGTAAAGTGTTCTCTCTGTGTGTGTGTGTGTGTGTGTGTGTGTGTGTGTGTGTGTGTGTGTGTGTGTGTGTGTGTTTGTCTCATTCCGCTAGCGATGTTCGTACTCGTCGAAGGGCACACAGTACTTCTGAAAACACCCGTGTTTGAATGTGGGCCACAGTGTCCCTATAGAATATCCCGCTTTATTGCCCTGTACAGGAAATGACACTGATGAATCGGACATGTTCTGCTGGTCATAATGTTAATGAGCTGATTTTGTATGATATTCAGATTGAGCAAGTTTTTGCATCTGAAGATCAGATGAAGAGATCATCGAAATTGGTCTAGACAGATGTCTGGCAGCCTTCTGCAAGGTTTGATTTGTCTGTTAGTCTTTGGCCCTCAACTTACCTCTGTCTTGCTTCAATCTGTACAACCTTACTCTTTGATTTTGTGTTACTTTTGGAACCCGCCAGATATTTTCAGTTTCATGGCTGCGAGAACAGAGATTGTGTTGAGAGGCCTTCAGAAAAGAGTGAACATTAATCTTGCATTCATTCAAGACTGTTTTAAAAGACCTGGCTTCTGTTGTTAGAGTTAAGACCATCAAAGACATCCCTGTCAGTTTCACAATCTCATCATCTGACAAACTTTGTAGACAGTAGAAGAGTAAAAGAAAATTTTAATAGGATTTTTACTTTCAAGAAATTAAAATCTAAGTTTTGTGGCTGTAACTCCAGGAAAAATGACCAAAAATATTGATGACATCATCTTGCACTCAAGGACATATATATATATATATATATATATATATATATATATATATATATATATATATATATATATATATATTATTATTATTATTATTATTATTATTATTATTATTTTTATTTTTTTTGTCCAATCAAATGCACTCTGAGGGTAATGCAACAGACTAGAGTAAATGGCAAGTTCAAATCATGTTCATGGCTGTGAGGTGAGCTGTAGGCAATTGGCTATTAAAGAGAAAGGACAGACTCTTTGATATGTTCCACCCCATACCCCTGCTGAAAAATCCATCTTAAACCAGTCTAAGGTTGCTTGCTGGTATTAGCTGGTTGAAGCTGATTTATCTAATCTTCCAGTCTGCCCAAGCAGTTGTTTAACTGGTTGCCAGATAAAGTGCTCAAATCCCCTCAAAAACCTTCAAACCAGACCAGCCTGTTTTTAGCCAGGCTGGGAGACCAGCTAACCATCTTAGGCTTTTTTATTTTTTTTATTTTATTTTTTATTTATTTATTGAGATGGAAGGAAAGAAATATGTGCTCCCCTGCTGAAAATATATAAATAAATAAATACTACTACTACTACTTATTATATTATTACATATTATCATTGATTATGTATATATTTAATTTTATGATTACTATACTTATATTGTACAGCTTAAATCAGCCTAATATGGTTTACTGGTGTTAGCTGGTCTTCCTGACTGGCCTGCCTACAAGTACCCCATTAAAACCAGCTAGCCTAACCAGTCTGACATTTTCTTTCTTTCTTTCTTTCTATCTATCTATCTATCTATCTATCTATCTATCTATCTATCTATCTATCTATCTTTCTTTCTTTCTTTCTGTTTACATGGTCTATAATTCATTTGTGTCACAAACAGAATTACTGCCAACAGCATTCCCCTGCATGTGTCTACTCAATAAGAGTTGACCTGGCGATGGATTTATGCTTTAACCTCGTGCATTGACTGACTTTCACCTCTTTTACTTTAGCTAGCTGCCGGTGTGTTTGCGCCTGACTCTCCTCACGGCGTTCTGCTCAAAGCTAAGCTAATCGATAGCTCAGTAACACTAGAGCCCATGCAGCTCATTTCAATGAGCTCAATACTATTCCACATTCATGCTCATTAGCATTTTATCCCGAGAGCTTCTCATTAGCATCCCACGTGATTCTCCTCTGCCGCAGGACACTAATGGTTGGACCCACTCGGCTAAAAGCATAGCGTGAGGAGCGCTAGCGTGGCTATCACCCATCACGTGCACTATCAGGGGAAACGCTGAATGATCTGAACTTAGCAATCAGCATTAATGTTGATGTAGTGTTGTTTATGAGCATTAATCATTTAGGACAGGCCCCATGCTAGTAGCACCCAATTAATCTGCGTAGCGCAAGCACGGAAATTGA